>NC_041345.1:17427947-17457947 GCF_004354835.1 Perca flavescens
CATTGAAATATCCAAAACAGATGTAGCCCAGTTGCTGCTCCGTGATTCAGTCAACATTTACCTTTCAGGGGCTTCATATGAAAAGTCGTTCTGCAAACGTTTAGTAATAAGCATCCTCAGGAGGTGATGAGTTGGCACAGTCAGCACATTAACACTTCCTTACAGCTAAAGTATAGCATGGAACAGTGATAGGTACGTTACATAGGAGCGATAGAAAACCACAGTGAGTTTTCCTTTTTAAATAGCACCCTCTCACTAGTCCAAACAGAGAGAGTGGGCAATATATTTTTCTTTCTGCTCAGGGGAGAGAAGTCTGAATGTTTGACGGAAAAGGAAGGTTATTTTTCTCCCGTTTTGATTTTGGTCATACTTTGCAAAGTTGTGAGCAACGAACCAGCACATTAACTCTTGAACCTTTTCCCTTAAGCAAACATGTATTTTTTACCCTTGCTTCCTTGGGTCTTAAGTCCCACAAACATACTTGGTTTGGTTGTATCGTTGGATTTATTTTTTTAATATCCTATCACAATGACAGAAAGTCATTCTGACAAAATGTACAAAAAGCATGTCTTTTATCTCTCAAATCCCTCTTGTTGTTTACTCATTATTTCATATAAGTTGACTCAGCCCAAATAGAATCAATTATGACGATTTGCTTTGTTTACTTTGTTCTTGGAGAACAGACAAATGCTTGAAGCTCCTCCACTCCCCTTGCTAATGTGGGTCAGTGTTAGTGTAAAGACTGAGCCTGTATAAATCCAGAGGTTACGAAAATCCTCACACACAGAAACAAGCAAACAGACTACTGCTAGACTGACGTCTAGCAGTAGTTCTGACACAGCGCCTCACACACTCTGACAACACATTAGCTTGTGCAACACAGTCAATGCAATCACCTCTTGATCCGCAAAAGGCCAAGTGTTGACTTTGACAAAGGCCAAATCGCTTCTCACGCTCTTCTAATTCCCCTCTTTCCTGTCTTCCTCTTTTAACCTTGTTCCCTGTATTACCTATTGGGTTTTCCTTTTTCATTTGTATAAGTGTGTGTGCAAATGTGCTAATTCCCGATGGTGTAATGTAAGGCTGAAACTAACAATTGTCAGTTCATTTTAGATTATTTACTCATTTAGTCGATTAATCGTTCACGTTATAAAATGTCATAAAATTGTGAAAAATGTCCATTTCAGTTCCCAGGAGACCAAAGTCACATCCCAACATGACATAACAGATATATAACAGAGAAAAGCATAGGGCTGCCCCCTTTTAGCCGATTAGTCAAATAATCGGTCGTTTTGAGATTTCTTTAAAAGGTCCCATGGCATGAAAAGTTCACTTTATGGGTTTTTTTTAACATTAATATGCATTCCCCCAGCCTGCCTATGGTCCCCCAGTGGCTAGAAATGGCAATAGGTGTAAACCGAGCCCTGGGTATCCTGCTCTGCCTTTAAGAAAATGAAAGCTCAGATGGTCCGATCTGGAATCTTGCTCCTTATGAGGTCATAAGGAGCAAGGTTACCTCCCCTTTCTCTGCTTTGCCCACCCAGAGAATTTGGCCCACCCATGAGAAAGAGATATCATGGCTTTCAAACGAGCAAAGTGGTAGTTGGTCAAAGCCACACCCCCACCCCCCACCTTGCTCCCCCCTCTCTCCTCCTCAATAGCTACAGACACAGAAATGGGACATGCTAAGGAAAGCTCATTGTGGGACTGGCTCTAGTGGCTGTAATTCTGCACCAAGGCTGAATTTCAGGAAAGAGACTTCAGATACAGTATTAGGGGACCACTAAGGTCTATATAAAATCATCCAACACCATGTCATGGGACCTTTAATCAGTTCGTCATTTTTTATGCTTTTTCATGCTGAATGACTTATTTCCAAGAAACTTATGAGCACATCTCTGGTAAACACAATATTTAAAGTGGTGCTTTTGCATGAGTCTTTGTGGAGAAACTCAGTTTTACACATCTGTTGATGAAATCAACTATCGATTAGTCAACAAAATCAAGAGTGTTAGTAAGAATTTTTTTTAGTCACGGACAACCCTAGTAAAGATATTTTCATATTTTAAAAGCTGAAAAGAGCTATGCTTTTGCCTTTTTGGTTGAAAAATTACCTAAATCATTAATCAATTATCAAAATTGTTGGTAAATGTTACAGCTCTAATGTATTGTCATAAAAAGGTTTAAAGAAAATAGGGGCAATGTATTTTAGATGCTGTATTTTCTCATTAGATCCTTATATCTTTGCACCTTACTGTGGTCAATGCACAGCTTTGTATGGGCTTATCCAGTATAAGGAATCTGGTAGAGAAACAAGATGAAAACGTGTTGGCATCAAAGTCTCTAGGGGATAAATGTCCAGTGTACCTGAAGCTCTCACTCTGCCTGGCTTTTACCAGCCTGTGTTTCTGTCCAGGTCACTGGATTTTTCCAGGATAAAATCTTTTCTCTCTGTCTGTCTCTCCTGGGCTGTTTCTCTGTGGCGCCACAGGGGAACAGTGAGACCAAGAGTGAGCCTCCGAGAGCAAATTATGTACATTTAAATGAACCGTTTCCTTGAGTCTGCTCAGCTCAGCGCTGAGAGAGAGTTCAGACGGAACTGAGCTGGAACAGGAGGTTGAGAGGATGTGTATGTGTGTGTGTGTGTGGGAGAGTGTGTATCAGGGATACATTTTGTGCAGCCCTGAGTAGGAGTGTTAAACTTGAGTGGACCCCAGGCCCTCGCTTAGACTTAATAGCTTTCCTGTCCACCTCCTGCTGCATTAGAGTTACATTTCCACTCTGGGGGGACGTTCCTTCTTTTATATATTTATTTATTCTATTTTCTATCTCTGTCCGAATGCAATGGCTCCTTCCACGCAGTCACCTCACGGAGATGGTGCTGCAAGGCTCACTTCAAAAGCCACCTAAACACTCCTGCAATGAGTTTGGCAACAATGGAGAGACAAGGAAAGTTTCAGCAACCATCAGCCCTGCTCTCACACACACACACACACACACACACACACACACACACACACACACACACACACACACACACACACACACACACACACACACACACACACACACACACACACACACACACACACACACACACACACACACACACACACACACACACACACACACACACCTGTGGCTTTGTTTTACATTCAGACAATGCATCATGGAGCCTCTTTTGTTTGTCAGGCTGTTCCATTATTTACCTCCTCCTCTTCCCCCTCCACCTGGGCCATCGGATGCCATTTATCATCCCTGAGAAACCCTGCGTCCGCTAGGACTTGAAAACCTGATGAATAAGTAAACTAGTTCCTCCACGCTGCCACACACTTCCTGTCCTTTTCACAGGAACAAAGACAAAGCGCTGGGATGCAGTGCTGCAGTCACAGCCCTGAGTGGACACAAACCAGACTGAACAGGCTTTCACTTCTCTTGCCCCATAAAAAAATATTCCCTGACCTCGAAAAGCTTTTCTTTGATTCTCAAAGCCTTTTAACTGCTTTCAGAATTTTTTCTACAAGTCATTAAAGTCATTAAGCTACACGATAAGAAGAACTCAGAAATGGTGGTAAATCGGCCCCTCTGCGAGATTATACCGCCTCTTGCCTTATCCGCTGCTCTTATACTGTCTGTACTGTAGCTTAGTCTACAAGTACGACCCACAGTCTGCTCCAGTCTTCAGCTCCGGCTTTCTCCAGTGAGCTTCCATACATTCTGCTGTTTGCCAGCCTGCCAGGCGGCGCTGTCTAAGCATTTCTGTCTATCCAATGAGCTGGAGTCAGCCAAATAGTGATCTGCTGTTAGTTATTCAATTATTTCACCCGGCCGGCCTCCACGCCCAGGGGCTGCTGGTGGGGGGTACTGGGTGTGCTGTCCTATGTGGAGCTGCCTGCTCCCTGCGGGGGAGCAGGAGGACACCCTACAGAATCATGCTCATTTCCCACACCAATAGAACAGAGTTAGCTCCGATTTAGCCAATTAGATAAACAAGACTCAGGTGTCATCTCATTTGCCTAATTTCATGCCGCCAACCTGTTTCCTCTGTTTATTTGTCTTCTGGTGTCTTGCGGTGAATGTGTGTAAATCCCTGTGAGTGCCTGTGTGTGTTTGAAGTAATTGATATTGTGAAAGTATTCCTATGTGGACTTTAAGCTCCCAACAACTTTTAGGTGCACTAATACCAACAAGGCTCCAAGCCGCAGGCATGCGCTGGATGAAATATTTGCTGTGTCTGCCAGGAGACAAATCTATTCTCTGCTTTCCGTAAAATACTGTCTATGCGGCAATATCTTATTTGTAGAGTCTCACAGGGACCAATTGAAGCTAGCTCTTTCCATTCCAGTGCTTTGTGTGCTAATTACAAGGGTCAGAAAGACTGATGGCTTAACAGAGAAGGTTATAAGATGAGGTTATCACTGTCTGACTCTCTCTCTTTCTCCATTATTCCCCCACCTTTTCCCTTTTTGTCTTTATTTCAGGCTTTTTTCAGCTGCTCCACAGGGTGCTCATGGATGAGTAGACCAACTCAGCTGCCACGAAATATCGAATCAATGGGCTGCCATAAATGATAATGGCTGACATGAGTGAATTTCCATATCCTCCAAATGCCATGCCAATGTTTGTGCTCCAGGTAGCACCATAGGATGTACATGGAGGTCATGGTCATGTGAAGGATCTGCCTTCTCTCCCGCTACCCTTCTTCCTCTTCAGGGGTTTCTTTCTTTCTCTCTATCTTTTTGATTTATGCTCTCTCTCTATCTTTCTCTATGTGTTGACACAAGTCAAACCCCCTCTAGTGCTGCTCCTCTGGAGATGAGAAAATCTGCGGTAAAGGGGCATGCTGAGTGGGGATAACATGTATGGCATGGTCCCTCATGTGGCTGCCATTTTAACACCCCACGCATTGACTGGAAAAAACTTCACCAGCATGTCACAAATTCATGTCAGCCATCGCATTATAGTACAGCTTTTTTTTGTCATGTGTATATGAGAGAGGGGTTAGAAAGGAGAGACATCTCATCTTCACACTCCTGACTTCAGATGTTTCTGCCTCTGTTGTCTTAACAGTTTTTAGTTTTGTCTTTGAGAACTCAACTGTGTGTCAGCAAACACGGTGCTGTGTAATATACTGTCTATCCCACCAATTATACTGTGAGAATTTTAGAGCTGAGATATGCAGACTGCTTCCACCAGGACCTGAATGGAACATTTGTATTTTCACTCACCCATGCAGCATAAATGTGACTCAATATTCATAGTCTCAAAGAGCACATATTAAACCATTAATGCAATGCATGCCCTCGCCCGCCCTCCAAATAACCTAATTAGTCTTCAAATGAGATGTCGGCTGGTCCCTCATATTGTCTCATTTCACAGAAATCAGGGGGGGAATCCACCGAGACAAGACAGATAGCGCAGCTGTCTAAAAAAGTGCTTAACTAGACCCCAGCACCATGACGATCCACGAGGGACCATTCACAATCACACACACACAGAAAACACATAAGAAACTGATGAACATGCATTCCTAATGAACAAATGTAATGTAAGCAAACACATACATACGCCCGGAAAAAATGCCAACTCACACGGCACTCGACCCAGGCCCTACAGTACATGCACAGGCTGGGAGGCTGGGTGGCTGGGTGGGTGGTGGGTTTACTACTCTCCGGAGAAGAGTCAGCACCCTCAGGTGATAATTAGCACTGTAGTTCAGTGACCTTGCTGAGGCTTGAACACGGGAAGGAAACGCCTTGAAAGTTTAAGTCCCACATATTGTTCCCCACCTGCAATCTAAAGAAAGACAAAACATGTGGAGTTTATGGTTTGTTGATTATTGCAGACAAACAGAGATATAAAACAAAGAGAATGAGCCTTAGAAGTGAAACAGCATTTGATATCTATAAAACGTCAAACCCAACAAGAGACTGCTTGGCAGTAGGGGACTAGTTCTCCCAGGCTTCCAGTTGAACTATTGAGCAAAAAGGACTGGATTATTGGGGCTACAAATGTTTTTTTTAATTTACAATTGATCTTTATAATTGTTTTCAATAATAGATTAATCGTTCAGTCTATAAACTGGGGGAAAATGGCTATCACAGACTTCCCAGAGCCCAAAGTGATGTTACTAATAATTAGATTTTTCCAAACAAAAAATTCAATCTTTTTTTTTTTTTTTTTTTTTTTTAGAGATTGTTTTCTTTTGGCATTTTAGGCCTTTATTCAATAGGACAGCTTAGACATGAAGGGGGAGAGAGGGGGAACAACACACAGCAAAGGGCCACAGGTCAGAATAGAACCTGCAGCCACTGCGGCGAGGACTGAGCCTCTGTACATGGGGCCCACGCTCTACTAGGTGAGCTATTCAGACGGCTCCCAAAAATTAAATCTAGAACGAAAGAAAAAAAAAGAAAATCATCACATTTGAGAAGCTGGAACCAGTTTGTCATTTTTTCCTAATAAATGACAATTCTTAGAGATAGTTATCAGAATTGTCTTATTTTCTGTCGGCTCTGACTAATCGACTTTTAATTTCAGCATTAAAGAGAATCAATCATTTGATTCCAGTCACATACTTGTGTATCTGTAGCTTATCTGTAATGCTACATGCATCAATTAACATCTGGCAGAAGATATACAAAACTTAGAATTGAGAACTTGCAAGACCTTTCAATACATGTACATATACATTTACATAATCCACCCATTAAATGACATATGCAGTTATTTTTTTCTTGTTGTCTACAGTGAATCAACTACTTAATGAATCAGTAGTGTCGTTTAATTTAAAAAAGCAGCGTTCATTTCGCTCCATCAGTGAACCAGTGAGTATAAGTCCAAAGCCGCTGGATGATCCAGCATCAGAAACCATCACTATCACTCCCAATCGCCAGCAGCCATCGCTGCAACTGAGCGCATGTGACGCCAACACCCAGAGTTCCACAGGGTCACCTCCACCCACCTCTCCTCTCTACCACAGAGCTTTGGCTGTTGTGACAGCTCTGCTGCATGGGAGCATCTATTTCCACACAGACCTTGATCTTGAGTGACTTCACACTCAACCCTCAGCCTCTGATCAGATCAGGTCTATGTGTGGCACACATAGACCCTGGACTGATCAGCTGCAGGATCTCAAGTAAGTGCAGACCTCGGGTGAGGAGTGAGAGCGGGCCTCTAATGGGCAGAGCTTTGAGTTGAGGAGAGCTTCAGATCAACCGCACATGTCCTCTGACCAAACACTGTGACGAAATGCAATAGTCCAATTGCTGCCAACCTTCTGACTCAATAATAAATGACTCAACAATAAACAGGGTTTCATCAAAAACCCTATGAAACAACGTAGAAGAGGTGAAGTTACCCTGCCCGGAGGAAGCCCGGGGCCCCCGTCTGGAGCCAGGCCCAGATGGCGGGCTCGTCAGCGAGCGCCTGGTGGCCGGGTTTGGCAACTCCCTCTCTATCCCATGGGCCCACCACCTGTGGGAGGAACCGCTGGGGTTGGCTGCGCTGCTACACGAGTGGCAGTGAAGGTCAGGGGCCTCGACGGACCAGACCCGGGCAGCAGACGCTGGCTCTGGGGACGTGGAATGTCACCTCTCTGTGGGGAAAGGAGCCGGAACTGGTGCGGGAGGTGGAGCGCTACCGGTTAGATCTGGTGGGGCTTACCTCTACGCACAATCTCGGTTCTGGAACCATACTCCTGGATAGGGGTTGGACTCTTTTCTTCTCCGGAGTTGCCCAGGGTGTGAGGCGCCGGGCGGGTGTGGGGATACTCACAAGCCCCCGGCTGAGCGCCGCTGCGTTGGAGTTTACCCCGCGGGAAGAGAGGGTTGCCTCCCTACGCCTGCGGGTTGTGGGGGGGAAAACTCTGACTGTTGTTTGTGCATATGCACCAAACAGGAGTTTGGAGTATTTCGCCTTCTTGGAGACCTTGACTGGAGTCCTGCATGGGGCTTCAGTGGGGGACTCCATTGTTCTGCTGGGGGACTTCAACACGCACGTGGGCAATGATGGAGACACATGGAGAGGCGTGATTGGGAGGAATGGCCTCCCTCATCTAAACCAGAGTGGTTGTCTGTTGTTGGACTTCTGTACTAGTCATGGATTGTCTATAACAAACACCATGTTCAAACATAGGGATACTCATAAGTGTACTTAGTACCAGAGCACCCTAGGCCAAAGGTCAATGATCGATTTTATAATCGTTTCATCTGATCTGAGGCCGTATGTTTTGGACACTCGGGTGAAGAGAGGGGCGAAGCTGTCAACCGATCACCATCAGGTGGTGAGTTGGGTCAGGGGGTGGGGGAAGACTCTGGACAGACCTGGTAAGCCCAAACGGGTAGTGCGGGTAAATTGGGAACGTCTGGAGGAGGCCCCTGTCCGACAGACTTTCAACTCACACCTCCGGCGGAACTTTTTGTGCATCCCTGTGGAGGTTGGGGGCATTGAACCCGAGTGGACAATGTTCAAAGTTTCCATTGCTGAAGCTGCGGCGAGGAGCTGTGGTCTTAGGGTCTTAGGTGCCTCAAGGGGCGGTAACCCACGAACACCGTGGTGGACACCGGTGGTCAGGGAAGCCGTCTGACTGAAGAAGGAGTCTTTCCGGGATATGTTATCCCAGAGGACTCCGGAGGCAGTTGCAGGGTACCGAAGGGCCCGAAGGGCTGCAGCCTCTGCAGTGAAAGAGGCAAAGCAGCGGAGGGTTCGGCCGATAGTCGAACCTCAGATTGAAGAGGAACAATGCGGATTCCGTCCTGGTCGTGGAACAACGGACCAGCTCTTTACTCTCGCAAGGATCCTGGGAGTATGCCCAACCGGTCTACATATGTTTTGTGGATCTGGAAAAGGCGTATGACCGGGTACCCCGGGAGATACTGTGGGAGGTGCTGCGGGAGTATGGGGTGAGGGGGTCTCTTCTCAGAGCCATCCAATCTCTGTACGACCAAAGTGAGAGCTGTGTCCGGGTTCTCAGCAGTAAGTCGGACTCGTTTCAGGTGAGGGTTGGCCTCCGCCAGGGCTGTGCTTTGTCACCAATCCTGTTTGTAGCATTTATGGACAGGATATTGAGGCGTAGTCGGGGTGGGGAGGCATTGCGGTTCGGTGGGCTGGGGATCTCATCGCTGCTCTTTGCAGATGATGTGGTCCTGATGGCATCATCGGCCTGCGACCTTCAGCACTCACTGGATCAGCCAAGTGTGAAGCAGTTGGGATGAGGATCAGCACCTCTAAATCTGAGGCCATGGTTCACAGCAGGAAACCAATGGAGTGCCTACTCCAGGTAGGGAATGAGTCCTTACCCCAAGTGAAGGAGTTCAAGTACCTTGGGGTTTTGTTCGCGAGTGAGGGGACAATGGAGTGGAAGATTGGTCGGAGAATTGGCGCAGCAGGTGCGGTATTACATTCAATTTATCGCACCGTTGTGACGAAAAGAGAGCTGAGCCAGAAGGCAAAGCTCTCGATCTACCGGTCAGTTTTCGTTCCTACCCTCACCTATGGTCATGAAGGCTGGGTCATGACCGAAAGAACGAGATCCAGGGTACAAGCGGCCGAAATGGGTTTCCTCAGGAGGGTGGCTGGCGTCTCCCTTAGAGATAGGGTGAGAAGCTCAGTCATGCGTGAGGAGCTCGGAGTAGAGCCGCTGCTCCTTCGCGTCGAAAGGAGCCAGTTGAGGTGGTTCAGGCATCTGGTAAGGATGCCCCCTGGGCGCCTCCCTAGGGAAGTGTTCCAGGCACGTCCAGCTGGGAGGAGGCCTCGGGTAAGACCCAGGACTAGGTGGAGGGATTATATCTCCAACCTGGCCTGGGGATCCCCCAGTCGGAGCTGGTTAATGTTGCTCGGGAAAGGGAAGTTTGGGTTCCCCTGCTGGAGCTGCTCCCCCCGCGACCCGACACCGGATAAGCGGATGAAGATGGATGGATGGATGGATAAACAGGATAGAGCTGCTAGCTTGCATAGAACAACAGGATGTCTAATTCAATCCTAAATTCTCTCCAACACCGTTCTCCTTTTCTCCTTTTCTCAGTGAGTCACCCTTGTCTTCAACACACACACAAATGATCAAACTCTAGTGTTATTGCAGATGTCCCACCCTCCACAGGCGGATAATTACAGTGTTAGTGATGGGGTGAGGCGGAGGGTGGGGATGGTACAGACTGGGGAGGAGGAGGGGTAAGGGAGAGAGTGGAACAGCACAATGATACATCACCACAGTGCTCAACACTCACCCCTCCTCGGCAACATGCCCGCTCCAACCCCCCGCCAGCAGTTTGGCAGCGTGCCCGAGAGTGACAAGGTGACACCGGCTCTTTTTTCATGCGCTGCAGCTACACACCACTCCAATCAAACCGCGAGCAGCACCTCTGCTTCACAACAACATGCCAGCCGCTGACTGGCAGGAGGAGAGGCAAACCAGAGCCGCGATCGGACATAAATCATTCGCTGGTTGACAACTGCCGCCAAATGTTGATTACTTTCTGGTTATCTTCAAACCCCTTGTTTCATTGTGATAGCGGCAACATATGTCGAGCGTAAAAACAGGAATGTGTAAATAAAAGTCTCTGTGATTACAGGCTTGGTGGCTCAAATGAATAAATCTGTATCTGTACAGCAATGCAACATATCTAATTGAAGCACACAATAAGCACATATTGTAGTGTGCTGTAGTGAAAGATCATTTTCATACTACTTTTAACAGAGAGGCAACTATACATAAGGAATAAAAACACAATCTAGCAAATAAAAAAGTGGGTTGCTTTAGATAATGCCCATTGTGGCTGAAATGTGATATGCAATCAAAAGCAGAATGTGCAGAATTCATTACCTCAATGCTCTCATACTGTAGCTGTTCTAATAGTAACAATGACTATCATAAATTAAATACAAATTATGTTTGCCTATTCAACAATCAAAACCAAAGCTCCACTGAAATGAGAGCTGGCCCCATTTCCTATCATTCAAACTGCAAACACATGGGTCGGCTGAGTATTCGTTAACACTCTACAATATGTGGATGCGTTAGTTTTTGGGCTCCACAGTCTGTGATTTAAAAAGGAGGAACATTTTTGTGGACAAAAGTCATTCACGAGAGAGTGGAAATGACTTATTGCCTTATTTCATAAATTTGAACTAATACATGATTTAACTGGTCTAGTTAATGCATTTTATTGTCTTCCAAAAATAGTTACAACACCCAAAGTGACACTGTGGATCTACAAGAACAATAATAACATCAACACTGCAATGTGTTTTAAATACAGGGGTTCCTAATATGACATTCACCATGACTCCCTAATGATTCTCTCTAATGTGTCTCTGAAATGCAGCTATTGACACCACTGTCACTTAACCATGAATTGTTTCAGGGTTGACCTAGTGCTGAACTTAGCAACTCTATTTGGCCTCTTGACAGCTGTATCTCTCTTACTACGTGCATCACGATAATGGTCAAACAACTGAGACCACATCTCATATAAAGAATGATTGCTTATGCTCGAAAGATCATTTTCATAGCCAGACATGGCAGAATTATTCGCTTGAATTAATAGTGCTGCTGTTGAGTCGTGCATGTTCCAGGCTCCACACACGGCAGTGCTAACACAGCACTAAATATGCAACTAACCTCGACGAAGGCAGGGGTTGTACTGTAAAATCTTTAAAAACCAAACCAGTGTTTAAAATGCACTTCAGAGTTTTTCATTTCTTAGAAAATGAGGAGACACATTTCACAATATACTGTAACTTAGATTATCCTCCTGAAGTGTCACTGACATGAGAACCTCACATTGAACTAATACAACCAATGCTAAACCATTGTGTGTATTAACATGTACCAAGCTCAGTTAATTTGACAAAAAGCATGTGGATATTGGTACATTAATATGACATACAAAAATGATAATTTCATAATTTAGATGGCAGCAAAGGAATAATTAGTATAGTGAGACAAAGTCTGCTACAATTACCTTAAACTTAACAAAGTACTTAGATAACCTAAACCAATCTTACCCTTAACTAAACCAAGTCATTTTTGTGCCTAAACTTAACCAAACCAAACCCCAACCACAGCCTGGACACATCATGGAAATGGATTTATTTTTTAACAGTGATTTGTTATGGGTTTGGAAGGCACAGACAAATGCTATTGTTCTGCCGATAAGGCCGTCAGATCAGAAAACACTTCTTTGTGTTGCTCTAGGACATTAGACATATTTTGCCATTTAATTTGGAGCACTTGTGCTGGAGAGATGCCGTAAAGACAGGTTGCACATTTTCACAGAAAGAGCTGAAGTGGGCTTCAGTGGGGGGAAAGAAGTATGTTTTTATAATATGTTTTTAATGCATCATTACTAACTCTACCACTTCATGTGTATTGTGAACCACACAGTACATGGCTTGTTCAGGAACTGGTAAAAGCAAAGGAAGTTTAAAGGAGAATTCCGGCCGATTTTTACCTTAATCTTGATCGCTATATATCTCCGAATACTGTTGATAGGAAAAAAAAACCGAGCAAAAATCGGTGCTAGCAAACTGGAGTTGCTGCAGCTCGTCCAGTGGTTGGAGCATCTTATAAAGAGTGCTTTTGTGCATCGTAACAGACACAAATACAATTAAAATGTCTGTGCAACATGAACAGGGTCCTTACGTGACAACAAGATGCGTTTTCAACTCAGACACCGTTTAAATTCAGAGTTTGTACTGTCACCTACTGGCGTTGGTGTGTTAGCTGGGCTAACAGGCCTGACCGGTATCCTTGCTTCTGCTTTCTCTCCAGTCGCCGCCTGCCGCTGCCGACAACAATTCACGGAGCGCTGGTGGACTGGCTATGTCCTCCAGAGGACAGGTCATGCCTTCGCGACGAAAACTTGAAGTTTATTTCCCCTTAAAAAATAGGTAATTGAGCTCTGTAGTGGTTATGACCATATCAGTAACTACATGGTAACGGTCCAAATTATGACTGTGGCTTGCACAGTGTTGAGCTATTTTTATTATTCAGATGTGTTCTGTTACAGTTTATCATAGTTTAGAAATGTCAATAGTGTAGAAGACTGTTTTGTGCAAGACAAGATAACAGGAAGCAGATGCGAGATAGCTGTTAGACTAGGGTGACCAGACGTCCCGATTTGACCGGGACAGTCCCGATTTTCAATTGTTTGCCCGAGTCCCGACAAAAGCCTGTCGGGACGCTAAAATGTCCCAGTTTACACCAGGAGCGGCGTCAGCCGATTTTGCCGGGTCTTCAGCCCTGAATGTTTTGAGTTTAGCCCCGAATGTAACTTTGTCCAGTTTATTTTTCCGAGGCGAATAGAACGGGCAGCTACGTGCGGGGTCCGACCATGCTGTATTTGTTGATATCACCTAGCAACCGTCTCTCCGTGAGGAAAGCCGGGTGAAGTTTTGGGAGGTATCCTAGCCAAATCAGTGTAATAGCCTACATTGATGCCATCAACACAAAGTTTAGGAGCGCAATGCTAATGATTTAGTTTGAAGTTCCTGTGACGTGATGTTTCCAGTCTATGGTTCAGACTCAGACACACAGAGCTCTGAAGCAGACCTGCTTGTGTCCACTCTTTCTGTAAAATGCAGCGCAGCTTCAGGTTTATGGACGCGCTCAGCTGTGGGCATGCTGCGGTAGATGTGTTGCGTTTGTGCCCCGTTTATTTCTGTAGTTTCCGCTTTCCACCTCCGATGTAGAGCAGCATTCAGTTACTTCTCTAGCTAAACTATTTGTCTCATTCAGAGACCAGAGACCCAAACGGGACTCTGTGTCAGTCAGGAGGTCTGAGATCTGCTGTATCAGCAGAGCAATCACGTAATGCACAGCAGACTATATGGTGCAGGTATAGATTAGTTTCTGAAATATAGTGACTTTATTCTTTATTCTTCTCTACTAACCTAACTTTATTTTTCTCAATGTCACGACTCATCGTCTCCTCCAAATCACAGAGAACACATATACTGTATTTTGAAGGTGCACAAAGTTTTGGACATGAGCAGAAATCTTGCTCAAACACATCTGAAATATTACAGTCCAGGGGTCTATTATAAATTAAAATGAATTAATGTATCATTGAGGTGAATAATTGTCATATGCACATTTAAGGAGGTTACTTCCTCACCAAAAGACGCCAAACAGGAAGGAGGAGTAGCCTAAATGATGCCTAGGCTACAGATATTTGCAGGTTGCAGTATACATTGATTCAGAAAAAGGATAGAAACGTATGCATAAAAATTCACCAGAATGCAGGAAATAAAGTGGTTATGCTCCGATCTGCACACTACTGTTTACCGACGGGAGAGAAAGCAGAAGCAAAGATGCTGGTCGGGCCTGCTAGCTAGCCCGGCTAGCAGGCCGAGCTAGCTACCGGCAGGATCAAGACAGGTGACAGTACAAACTTTGAATTTAAACGGTTTCTTCACAATGTCTGAGTTGAAAACGCATCTTGTTGTCACTTAAGGGCCCTGTTAATGTTGCACAGACATTTTAATTGCATTGCATGTGTGTTTGTTAAGATGCACAAATGCACTCTTTATAAGATGCCCCGACAACTGGCATTTTAGCTACCTGGGAGCTCTGCACGTAGCTGCAGCAACTCCAGTTTGCTAGCACTGATTTTGTTCGTTTTTTTTTCCTTTCGACAGTACTTTGAGATATATAACGATCAAGATTCAGGTAAAATTGGAATTGGAATTCTCCTTTAACCAAGTTATCCAGCTAATTTATAATAATCTAATAATCTAATAATGTAATAACTATAACTATAACAATAACAATAACTTATTTCACTAGTAAACTGCTGTTGAACCCCAGATGGGAAAAGGGTATTTTATAATTACTGTGAATGCACCACGAGGTTACCTGTTTTAAGTGAACGCACCGTCTGTGTTGTTTAATTCCGACAACGGCAGCTGCAAGTGAACGCACCATCTGTGTTTAAATCCGACCATAGATATAAACATATATCTATGAATTCCGACAATGGCAGCTGCTGCGTTGCAGAGCAGACTGTTACATCCTGCTGTTGAAGTCCTCCACAGTGAAATACAGTCAGACTTTACACTGTTTAATGTTAGCTGTCAGCATTTTAGCTGCTAGCTAAAGGTAGGCTAACGTTACCTGCTGTCAGGTGTAGTGTAAAGTCAGGCACCAAAATGAGGCACCGAAACTTTCATTCTTATTCGGTCTCGTTACCACCGTTTACGTCGGCACCGCTTCCCTATTGGCACCGCGTTTCGGTACCCAACCCTACTCCTGACTACATCTGAAATTGGCATTTCCCCCGGCTAAGTTTCACCTGCTGCCCTTTGTATTTTGCCATGTTCTTACTGTATGCTACTGGACAATGACTCACGTCTTTCTTGTTAAACAAATTGGTGTGTGTGTGTGTGTGTGTGTGTGTCCATTGATTCCAACAGAGGCATATTTGTTAAAACAAGAGAAGTCCAGTTATGGTGCTATAGCAAATCACTTTCTCGATTTAAAAAAAAGTAATAGTCCAAATCACTCAGGGAACACTGTATTTGCTTTGGGTTTTTAAACACTGGAGTCTGCCATTAACTTCTCAAATTTCACCAGAACCAGTCTGAGCATCTGAAACTAGCTTTGGCCGCAGCCTGAGCCTTTGTAAAAAGCTCAGACGAGAAGTGATGCTTAGATCAGTTTTTGAGTGTGCAATTTACACAAACTGTATGTAAATAATGAATTGCAGTTAGTGAGCCAAAAGCAAAGCACATCCATGCACATGGGCTCTAGTAAACACTGCTTAGTCTATTGATCTAGAAGCAATACACAATGCAGTTTACTGAAAATGACTAATAATAAAAATAATAAAGTCTCCTTTATAGTGAACATATTGTCATGATTTAAAATGTGGAGTGAGTTAAATATCCTGCAGTGTATTTAAAGCAAACATACAGTATTACTTATTAACAGATAAGTTCTCTTTGCATGAAAAAGTCAGTCGGGCACAACTCGTCAAACATGAAGGTGTTCACAGGCTCCTCTATTACATTACTAACCTAACAGGGGTTTAGTTAGTTGGCTATCAGCCCTATACATATATAGCCTTTTAGAAACTGAGAAAAAGTTGAAAAAAAACTGACGACTCGCATGGCTGCTCGAGCCTGAAGCTCCTCGCTCCCTCTCTGCATTTTCATTGCTATTTTTATTCGACATCAACCGTTTCATTTGTCACCACGGTAACTTAGCAGAATGCTTGCAGGGGCGAAAAAGCAGACCCCACTGCAGTTTAACCGAGCAAAGAATTCTGCTAACTCTGCTAACATGGCAACGGCTAGCGAGGTTTCTGATGCTAACGCGGACCTACAAATGGAGGAGGCTATGACCAGAGTCCTGGAAAAGCAACAAAGTGAAGGAAGCGTTAGCAGAAATTGACACCTCGCTTCAACACATCCAAATCCAAACAATCCAACACACCCTGACCAATCAGGGTTTATAAAAAAGTGTCACGCTGCAGACAATATACACAGATTACTCCATGTAATAGAAGAAGCCAAAAACCTTCCAACAACGGCAGCAGTTTTATCACTGGACGCGGAAAAGGCTTTTGACCGCCTAGAGTGGAACTACGTGGCAAGTAATGGAGAGGCTTGGTTCGGGAGCCAAATTCATTGACATGGTACGTACTCTATATGCGAATCCCATAGCCATAGTCTCAACCAATGGCCTGCATTCACAGCCATTCCCCATCGTGCAGGGATCACGACAGGGATGCCCACTATCTCCCATGCTATTTGCGATCTCTCTTGAACTGTTAGCCCAGGCCATAAGGCAAAATAAAATATGAAATGTCCAGATTAAATCTTCAAACAACTCAAAAATTTCTTAAGATCTTTAACGAATTTGGCTCAATCTCCGGCTATAAAATCAATTGGAATAAATATAATCTGCTCCTGTTGAACAACAAACAGGTGACATCAGCTATTAGTGATACGATTCCAACCAAAAGCTAAATTACATATTTGGGCATCACCATTCACGTATCGCTACAGCGAGTTGTCCAGGACAACTATGAAACTATACTAAGCAGTCTTCAAAGGGATCTGGCTAATTGGTCTGCGCTGCCGGCATCACTACGGTCCAGGATTGCTGTTGTTAAAATGAACATAGTTCCTTGTGTGAATTTCTTAAGTACAGTGATCTCCTTACCCCCACCAATACATTTCTGGAAGAAACTTGATACCATAATCCGGCAGTATATCTGGAATAATAAACAACCTAGGCTAAAATACTCTACCATGCAACGTACCATAAACACGGGAGGCCTGGCCCTCCCCAACCTTAAAGTGTACCACAGAGCCTTTCAGCTACAAGCCCTCAGAGTGTGGATGGACCCCTCATCTACAGTTCCATGGAGAGAAATAGAACAAAACCTCACTGGAAGTCTAAGACAGCAAGACCTTGCCTTTGCAGGTGTGTGTCCAAAAAAGTATATGCTAGCCTTGATATCTTGTGCCCAAACTCATAATAGATTCACACATTCCTGTGGGTGAAGGTTGTCCCCAGACTAACCTTCTTGTGTAGTACCCTTCATACAAGATATAAAATACACTTGAAACATATATAGGCAGAAATATCCAACCTATCAAGCCTATGGCCCTATTATCACCAACACATTGACCAACTTTAAACAGGTGGAGGAGCAACTACACTACACCAATAAGTGGCTTTTGAACACCCCAATTTGGCACAACATACACTTAATGTATAGTAACAAACCTTGCAACCAGTGGAGTGATAGAGGTATTTCTTACTCTAGACCAGTTAAAATGGAGAAGGTATGTTGAGTTTTGAGGACCTGAGAGCTGGCTTTGAGATCCCTATGACATCCTTCTTCCTTTATCTTCGCTAAAGGTCAGCCCTAAAATGTTATGGAGTACGATGGGGGAACAGTCTTGAGACCCACCTAATTATTAAATGGCTTTATGATTTTCCTGCGAGAGGATTAGTGTCCAGGATTTATGCTAAACTGATGCAAGTATCTGTAGGAGAACTCCCAATACTAAAGAAATGGGAGCGAGAGCTGAGCCCTGAGGGTAACGTAATTAATTGGGAGACAGTTTGGGACAACATTTCCCACTGTTCCAAGAACCCAAATCATCAGCAGATCCACTTCAACATATGCCATAGGACATATTGGACGCCTCAGAAGAGATACGTCTCTAAAGTTATTCCTACTCCCTATTGCACGTTCTGCCAACCTGAACAAACTGGAACTTTCCTGCACATGGTCTAGGAGTGTGAACAGGTGCATGAGTTTTGGAATAAAACAACATCAATAATATCTGATGTGATAGGATGTCGAATTCCTACTGACCCGATTGTTTTGTTACTTAATGACGACTCTAAATTACATCTGCTTGGGATACACAAGAAAATGTGGCTAGCCGGCTCCACCGCGACCACCCCCCCACCCCCCCACTCGCTTTGTATAAAACAGTGGTTGCCGTATTTTCTAGACATAGTTATGCTTGAGCTCTCTACAGCAAGGATTAACAAAGCCAAATCATCAACTATAGACCTATGGAAAAACGCAGCAGCACAAGTATCAGTCCTAAGGACCTCAGCATCACAAGAAGTAGAGGTAAGAAGGCAAGGTGTGATTTCTGTTTTTGTTTGTTTTGGTTTTTCTTTTCTTTTAATCGAGACCGCAGAGGGTGGAGGGTGGGAGTGGGTGGTTGTTCTTGTTCAAGTATTTTTGTCTGTTTTGTATCTTTAAAATGGAAAAATAATAAAAAAAAATTATCTTTTAAAAAAAAAAAAACACTACAATTTAAATATACAGTATAAGCAGGAGAATATAACTCCTGCCTTTGTTGAAAACTTCTAACAAATGCAGAAGAGTAAGAAATGTCCTTGTCTCAACTAGCAGTCTCTTAAATGATCAAGGACAGTGTGTGCGTGTGCGTGTGCGTGCGTGCGTGCGTGCGTGCGTGCATGCGTGCGTGCGTGCATGCGTGCGTGCGTGCATGCGTGCGTGCGTGCGTTGCTTCAGATCTCAAACAGAGCAAACTGCGTCATTCCCACCCCGGCATATATAATAACAAAGGGTCAAAGCCTTCTGAAGCCATCAGATAGTGCAGCTCCTCCACCATAAATGGACTCTGCAGTCATGCAGGACAGATTGATTTCTACCTATTGAAGACAAACAGTGTTACCTTGCAGGAGGCATTGTTTTTCTTCAGGCTGATGTTGATTAAAAAGTGTAGAAAGAGAGAGGATCAATTTGCATCTAACAACCTGGAGGTAAGCAGAAAATGATAATGAAGGATTTAATTGAACCCCTGTGCACGGTAGGGGAAATAGATAAGGAGCATGGGAAACAATGCTGTATAGAGCGGAGTGCTGAAATCGAAGTGCAGAGCATTATTTTTTATAATAAATACACTTGGTCTGTGTGCACTTTTATTGTCTAAACGGCAAGACAAACCCTTCTAAGTGGGCAATATAATTTTGCTTCCTGAATAACACACACACACACACACAGACACACAGAGAAAGCCAAATCTGCGTAAACAGTGGGAGGTGTTGTAGCAGTTTGCCGACAGGAGATATTCACGCTTTGGTGCATCTGGAAGGGTGCTAGCTAACGCCCATGACTTCCTATCCCATATGAGAATTGTGGATGACTTTGTTCGTCATTAGCCATTCACACAAACCACCAGCTCTGCATGTGAGCCCCTGCTTCTCCGTATCCCACCGAGATCTCCTCCCTCTCGTGTCTAGACTCACACCTTTATTCTCTCTCCCATCAAACCCACACATCATGACACAGTATGTGACCACATGACATGTCATCTGCCGATATGCCTCTGTTGTTATAGGCAGCAGGTGCTGATTACTAAGGATGTCACCTATTGTGCCCTGCAATATCACACAAAGGTCTGTGATCATGGCGAGAGTAGAAGCTCACAGTGCGTGCGCAATCCTACTGGGAGCGCAAAAGTTCTGCCACAGAGATGCCTAATTTACAGCCTGTAAATCAGGAAATACTGCAAGCTAATAGTTTGCATTTATATCTGTCTGAATAGCAGGTGATGTGTAACAGTGCCTTTTAACTCCTGACATTAAAAGCAGAGGAGAGTTTGTGCACAGTCACATCAAAAAGTGGCACAGCTAAAGATATATTTGCATCTCGCACAATAGGTGCTGCTGGAAGCTCGATTTTGTAGAGACTAGTTTGTGGAAAGAGGGACGTTCTTATTCCGCAGAAAAAGGGATATGCCGTATACAATCGGATGGTGCGACAATTAAAAGAACTTTTTTGCCACCACACAAATTTACTTTGCCTTCACAAACACATCCACTGATCGGAACGATTCAACTGAAATAAATATACTTCAATCACAAACTGCTGCTGTTAGAAAATGCTCTCAGAAAATGAGAGGGCAATTCTTACTACGTCAGTGGGATGTTGTTCACAAAATACCTGAGCACAACTCTGAAACTCATCTGTAAAAAAACATCTGTATTCTGAACATACAATGATTTATTCCATCATAAATTATTTTGTGCATTTCTGGATAATCATGGTAAATGACACCTCTAAACAAGTAAAGCAAAAAAAAAATTTAGAGAAGACAGATGTGCTATCAGCACAGGCAGCACTCTCTGACATGCAAATTAAGCTAACGGCTTAATATTGATGCTCCTTGGGGCTTGAATTAAAAGTAGGATTAAAAAGAAAGTGGACAGATATCTTTACCAGCAAATTAATATAATAGTATATAATATAAGATAAGAAGGCATTTGTAATGCAGTCTAATTATGGATAGATCTTTTAGAATCTTAAGCATTTTATTTCCTTTATCTTTAGTAACAAGCATGTTTCATTGCATATTATATAAAATGTGTTCTCTTTTATAAACTGATGTTAAGTAAGTACAAGTATTATGAGCAATGACTAATGAATAGCTGTCTTGCAGAGCATACAATACAAAACTTGCTATCTAGGAACCAGCTGACCTGATTATCTTTAACAGCTTTCCAGGCGCAAAATAGTGATGTGCACAATAGAATAAAAAAGAGCAGAGATAAATATCCGTTGATGTGAAGCTTTGGGGTGTGACAAAACTTTGGAAGTGAGAAAGTATTGTGACACCAGCAGGGGTGTGCTCAGCGCCATTGCACATACAGCAGCCAGTGCAGTAGACTGTGGGAGGAACCACAGAGCTCTGCAGAGTGGTCTGATGAAGCTATCCATGGCATTGTCTGCTGTCTCTGTAGAAAAGTGGGCAGCAGCTTGTCCTTTTATAAGGTCAGCACCCCAAAGGGCTGAAGAGGCTCATTGTGACTGTCTGAGCATGTACCTGAGTGGCTATATGTCAATAGAGCCCTGTTAGAGGGAGATGCTTCTGTAAAAATAGAATATAGAGATGATTATATATAGAGCTTTTACTTTCGTTTTTTTAATCATTCTCCTTTCAAACTATCCTACCATCCTCTTCTGCGCTGTGCAGAGTCAATGATTTACTGTAGGCCCAGTCATGTGAGTCCAAATCACTGATGTCTGAACGTCTTATCAGCGATGACATGTAAACATTACCTTTTGTTTTGCAGCCATTGTGCTCAAACTGACTCGTGCGCGTGTGTTCTCAGGTGTGCATAAAGACTGACATTGCTCATCAAGCGCTCTGTATTGTGATACAGACTCGAGCCAATTGCAGTCCTTTAACTGAGTCCAACAGACTTAGCCAAATGTCATTACAAAAGTCTCAGCAGCTGATGCCAATGCGTCAAAGTGAAGTTTAGGCACACATAGGTCACATGCAATCTAAAAGAAAAGATCGAAATTACTCATTCTTTAACAGACCCTGGATCTTTATGAGTCACAAATGTAATGAGTTAGCCTCTGAATTGCGGTGGGGAATTTTTTTTTTAACATGACTTAAAGAGCCACTTTGCCAGTTTTTAACCTACATCATTCTAATGTGGTGAGGACATCTGGAAATCTAACATATAACACTGATTTCTGCAGAGGCTCTCACCTGTGTTTCTCCTGTGTACAGTGAAGAAATATTTTTACCCAATTTACTACTGAATAAAGAAAATGTTTGAATTATGTATGCAATTGCATAATCATGTGTACAGATGATGATGATGAGGGGATTTCTGCATGTTTGGGTCTGCACTGTATGCCCATTTTTGCAGATAAGTCTTGGCTGAAGTGCTGGAGCTCAAATCCCCGAACACAGAGCCACTCTGACAACCACACAATTCTTAAATTTTATTAAGTTTTTATTTCAAGTGGCAGAGGTGTAGATATTGAGGTTTATCACTGTTATTCATGAGAGAAGAATGCATGTAGCACGAACACCTTCTGACGCACAGAGAAAAAACAAGAGACAGAAATAGAGGGCCAAGAGTGAGGGCCCGTTTTCATTTTAATCAGTCAGCTTGTTGGTTCAGTTGGCTGTGAGCACTTTACAAACAAAACCAAATGGCAGTTCCTGGCACTGGCTGAGGCACAGAGCCTTTGGGCAGAAAGAAGAGAGAGGAAACAGACAGAGAGGGAGTTTGGGAAATCAAGGTTTCATTAAGCTGGCCAAACACTGTAAAACTCAGTGGTGATCAGCCACTCAAATGGAGGACTGTTGAAGAGAGAAGACTGCCCAAGACAGAGCAGACAGGAAGAGAAGTGTTTTATTACCCTGAATAAAGAATTCAGATAAGGCAGGTTCCTCACTCCGTCTATTTGAATTGTTCCATATGGTCAATATAACAGGGGCGTAACGGAACTATAAATGACATTTTTAGAGTCATAATAAAGACAAATGGACTCCTTCAAAACTACTCATGTCTGATAACCTCCAGTATTGATAACAGCTTCATAATCCCTCCCCATCCCTCCCCCTCGCCCCTTGTAATTTTAAACAGAGCCACAGGTTCTTCTTTACATGTGTAAGTGCTGAACTGGAGGCTGTTGAAATTCATGGTGTAGACAGCCCAAGGGACATCTGTGTCAATCACCACGTTGTGATCTACAAAGCGTGCGTGGGGGTCATGCTACTTGGCCGTTCGACTTCATGTTAAACAATTAGGGAAAAAGCTGCCTTTGCACCCAAGCTTAATTGGAAAAAACGTCAAGCGCCCCAGCTGGGAGCAGCTTGACATATTACCCTGATTACTGTCTCACTTGAAGGCTTTCCCATTACCTAAGGCATGTCTCCCTGTCTCTCCCTCCCCCCGCCCCCCCTTTCTCTTACCCTCCTTCTCTATCTTTTGCTTCTTTTAACTATCTTACTCCTCTACTCGGATATCACTCTTTGCTTCTGTCAGGATTGCCCTTTCATGTACCTGAGAAGCACAGTGAGCAAAATGTATCCACATTATTCCGAGGCCCATGATACGTTGCGGGAAATTTTGCATGCGACTTCCGGTTATTCCCTTTACTAAATCTGCATTCGTAAGAGTGAGCGGTATGCTACAGATGTCTTCCTTTTTCTTTGAGATTTTGGGGGAAATAAATTATTTGGAAACACAGCCTGTCACACACTAAAAGGAAATGTTTGGGAAATACACTCATTCACTTTCTTGCAGAGAGTTAGGTGAGAAGATCGATAGCACACTTGTGTCTGTATGCTAGGTATGAAGCTACCACCAGCAGTTAATTAGCTAATTAGCACAAATACTGGAAACAGTGGGAAACCGCTAGCCTGGCTCTGTCCAAAGGGAAAAACCTACTAGAACCTCTAAAGCTCACTTATATCTCATTTGTTTAATCAGTGTAGCATTAAGTGAGTTATAGGGAAGGAAATTAATTAATCACGCTTGTTAGACCTAGGATACATACAATATAACACTGTATGTAAACTTTTGTTCGTTTTATTCCACAGGGCCCCTTTAAAATAATTTGTGCAGCAAATAGACTATTGACATATACTTAATTTAGTAGCTCCTACACCCTAGTTATTCTTGTTACCTGTCCTAAATTCAAGTCTAAAACATTAATTTGATAAAAGTGTGGATTTAGCAGGCCATACTGAAATGACTTACGCATGT
Source organism: Perca flavescens (assembly GCF_004354835.1). NCBI lineage: Eukaryota > Metazoa > Chordata > Actinopteri > Perciformes > Percidae > Perca > Perca flavescens. The sequence continues at coordinate 17,451,967 of NC_041345.1, forward strand.
ATTCACAGATTAATAATTATGGGAATTCTTCTTTAATCCAACAAATGATCAGAGACATACTGGTGCAATAACTCAAAGTTCTTCATGAAAATTGGATTCTTGTTTCATCATTTTTGCAAAACAACAAACAAGCTCAGTACTGTAGCAGCCGTGAGTTTATTTACATTATCCGCTATTCTATCAAAAGTCCGATCTCACCCCAACCACACAGTGCTGCTATCAGAAACGATGTCCCGCCATGATAAACATTTTTAGACTTTGAAGTCTTTGATAAGCAACACAGCACAGTCTCTGAAGTCTGATAGCCATTTATGTAACAGAGTGTAACATAAAAAGAATAGCAAGGACAGCTGCATACAATCTGTGCTGATCAAAATGAGGAAATGCAGATACTCTGCTGATTAGATAGGATTGTTACCATGCTACAACATATCCAGCCAACTGTTAACATGTCACCCAACTCTCTCAATACTTCCACTATAAACTAATGATTGTCATGTCCTGGATATATATATGTTCACACATTATGGTGCCTGCAAAAGGCTCACCTGTCTTGATACTGTACTAATACATCTTAGCGTTGAATGTCATGCTGCTCAACCGGTTTCAAAACCTTATTACCAATGTTCAAGGCTTTCATTTTTTTTCCAATGGCTTGAACACTCGGGGCTGAGGACAAATAACTGCATACAATAGACCAGGAACATGATCCAAAAATAAATAGATATTGATGATCCTACAAAGTACTTACATCTATTAAGGTTTGAGACAAGGCCACATAGAAAGGTTGAGAGGACCTTCAGTCTCTTTAACTGAAATGGTTAAAATGACAGGCCTTTTCATGCTCCTGGTAACCATTTGTAAGGTTCAGTAAATGGAATGTTTGGACTGTGATAAAATTAAATTGTACAATTTAACAAAAATATGTTAGAACTTATAGAATAGCTAGAGTAGAGCCAGTATTAGCAAAGGAAAGGCTTAAACATATGAAGATTATTTCTACATCATCTCTTCATCCATCCACTCTTAAATTGTTTATCCTTATCACAGCATTCCCTCATCAATTGTCAGATATCTATAGACAAACATAACTCAACGAACATTGTTTTGATCCTCGAAGTCGTTTTCTTTTTTCTCTTCTGTCGCATTAGATTTTGAGGAAAATAAAGTCAACAATTTAATAAATCTTCCTTAGGCTACAACTGGACTCACTCAGTAAACTCTCAACTGTCGAAAGCAACTTTTTACTGACTTGACACTTTGAAGGGAGGCGAGTGGATAGTGGATAGGATAGGGAAGGCTGGAGGCTGAGGCACAGACAGACAGTTGACGGACACTTCTTAACCCCTCAGGGACTCGCTGCATTTGTCTACTTCAGCTTGTAGTACAAGTCATTGCTTTTTAATCTTAAAGTGAGGCCTAACGTGGTTTCCTTCAATCACATCAGGGAGCATCAACCTAATGTTTTTACACATGGACACATTGGTCATGATGAGCTCGGGCCCCAAAACCTCTGAAAGATAATCGAAAAGACAATTTTAGTGCAACAAGGGGGATGCAGAAGCATATAAGGTCAGACATGTAAATACACATAGACATAGTACGTATCTGCTTTCTGTATTTGTTATATTGTGAAAACACATTATGACTTTGAGTTGTAATGTGTGCACTCTTCCAACAGGCCTCACATATTGAGGTATAAAGTCAAAACTAAACCTCCTCCTATACATATGCTGTACAGGAATAGAAAGAGGTGGACAGGGTCTTCACAGATGCACAACAATAATTTCTCTAGACAAACTAGCAGAGGGAAGAAACCATTTTGTCCCTGCTGTGTGTTTTTGGTGCATGAAAGGTGGGATCAGGACATCTTGACAGTCAAAGACTTTCTCCAATCAATAATAATCAGCCTTGGCTTTGGTAAACACAGAGCATAAGACAACTCTCATCTAAAAGGGCTCCTGTCTGATGTGCTGATTCAGACGGAGATCTCTGATGTTGTTCCTGGGATTTGATAGAGCCACTGTCCCAGTTTGGGGGTTACAGCCCTGAGTGACTGTTGCCTTCACTTTCCATATCTTCTCTAGCTCCTCTCTAAGCCCTTTGTTTTTTTCAAGCTTCTCATGTTCCTTCTTCTTGATGTTGCTGTCGCTTGGGATTGCTACATCTATCACAACTACCTTCTTCTGCCGTTTGTCGACCACCACGATGTCCGGCTGGTTAGCCATCACCATTTTATCAGTCTTGATCTGAAAGTCCCACAGGATCTTAGCTCTGTCATTCTCTTCCACCTTTAGAGGTGCCTCCCACTTTGACCTTGGGACTTCCAGCCCATATTTAACGCAGAAGTTCCTGTACACTATGCCGGCCACTTGGTTATGGCGTTCCAGGTATTCTATACCTGCCTGCATTTTACACGACTGTCTCAGGGTATGGTAGACCCCGGCCTCTATTGATCTTCTGCTCAGAGCTTGTTCTTGTGCTATCCATTTCCCTTTTATATTCACTTGTAATGGTGCTGCAGCGAAGCTAAAAGAAGAACAAAGACTAATATGCTGAATTTCTCATTTAGCTCAAACGTGGAATTAACAGGGAGCCCAGTTGTCCCAAGGTGTTTGAGCATTTCTAAGCCAAGAACAGCATGGTCTTTGCACTGTCAATTAGCAAACATTTCACAACTCCGCCTGAAAAATCCAAGTGTTAGACCACTTAATGTCTGCCATGGTCAGCTCATTGCACACGTCCTCACAAAATTAGCCCTAAAATACCCACAATATGTATTCATCAAGTCTCAAAGGAGCAGTTCAATATGCTTGCATTATCTATTGCCTACGAATTAATTTTAATGTGTGACCGTTACATTTCCTAAAAACTGACATTTGTGGCCTCTCACATCCCCAGAGATTACTTAGAGCAGATGGAAGACAAGCCCTGAATAAATGTCAAACTGAACACTTTCTTGGCATTACTCACTGACCCATAGAGAAGACCCTCTCCCAAACATTCCCCTGTACATTTAGCCTTTTGCAGGAGCTGCTTTCGGAATGTGCGGAATGGTGACTGGAAAGAACATCAAATTCCTTTTAGGGAACTAAACACTGCCAATGGTGCCATAAAGTCCTCTCCTTTTTAATGACTATCTGAATCTATTTCTAAGTATTAGTTTCACAGGGAATAAATGGTGAGTAAACCAAGCCCAGTGTAGAAAATAGTTGAACACGGAGCTCAATTCACTTTCCTGCAGAGTTTCTTCATGCACAAGTGTGAAGGACTTTAGCTAATGAGTTTAGTGAGGGTGTTAAACACGTATCCTCCTCCAACAGCAAAAGTGCAGGACTGGGCCTAGCATCTGTAGAATCTGCCTAGAGATCCAGGCTTAGCACCTTATATTATCATTTATGTAAGTTCACCAATTAAGAAGATCTCTTGTAAGACAGAAAAAGAAAGCCTCCTACGACTTATCTTCTTGTGTTAGAGTGGCAGATTGGCACAGTGACTAGAAGCAGCAAGTTTAGGTTGGCTTAATTAATATGTGGAAATGGATGTGGCGGGTAAGGAGGGATTTACACAAGCACACGTTCCTCATCAGCCAATAACCCCTCTTTGCTTTGACAGCCAGCCAAGAACAAACGCATTATGGTTTTTTAGTCTTTGTGAAATTATTTTCTCCTTGTGAATATGAGAGGATCTACAGTATGAGCTCTGAGATGTCCATGTAACTGAGCTGGCTTTTAATTTCAAAATGAAAAAGGTTTCTTCAAAAAAATATTCTTACTGTATTTGTACCAGAAGTGGCAAACATTAAGCTAATTTTTAGCTCAAAAGACAACAGTAACAGCAGTGTTTTCACTGACCACTGCCTCAGACGGACAAAGCATACACATTGTAATGGAAAATAATCACGCAATGTTCACTAATCGATCATCAGGGAACAGGGACTAAAATATATTACCATAGGTTGCTCTTGAAGAGCAAGGATGAATTTCATCACTGCGACCGAGCAGGATAATGTGGGTGCCTGACAGCGAGTAGAGCAACCAATAATCAAAGTGAAGTCAACACTGCAGACTACAGACTGACATTGTTGTAAATATAGCCAATGTGTAGGTGGTCAAAAGTGCTTGCAAATGAATAACAAGCACAGACATGACCCAGGAGAATCACAGAAACAGCATGAGGCTACTGCAGCTTGAAACATGGTACTGTAACGACTCAGAGGTCTTCTGACACGCAGTGTACTGTAAGGGAATGTACGAACAACACTCTTGTCTATGAAGTGTCTCCGGAAAAGAAGGAAAAACAGGAAACAAAGCTGATAACAAACAGAGAACTTTATTGGTGGGATCCCCTTGTGGGCAATGGCATCACTCAACCATTTAATTGGATGGGACTGACATTTGCAGAGCAGGGTGTCGTAGCATTTGTGTCATCGCAGAGACACAACTTGCTGCCGTAAACATGCATCACGCTACACTGACTCAGGAGGGGCTGTTTTGTTTTTTTCCCTCGGAAAAGAAAACTCACAGTCACACTCGGCAAAGTCAAATGCATATACTCCTACATTTCAGTTAATGGGCAACTTGTGGAGACATAGAGGAGCGGCTCTGCTATAAAAAGAAATCAATGAGCACGATCAATCTCCCTACACATTTTCATCTGTCAATGTTTTAAGACATTCTTGACTATCAACTTCACACAAATGTCACAAGGCCCATTAATTAAGTGAAATACATATTTAGGTGCTCTTGACTTATCTGCTGCATCATTCTGTAATTAGAGTCCTTGTATCCAATATGAGAGGTAGACAATGGTAAATTCTTACGATCTTCGCCTCAAGTTATTCTAATCAAACATACTGGCTACCATAAAATACTGAAAGATTTAAAATGACATTTTGCTCCATTATTTAAAAGATACAGCCCCCCCCCCCAATATAGCATTGATATTTAACCAGGAGAAACAAAATGCATGGATAGTTTTCATTTCTGCTGCATGACATACATAAAAAGCCTCGACAGAAACAAGAAAACCACAGCAATAAGCTTTAAGAAGATGTGAATCTGGTGAAAAGCTGGTGATGAAAAGGTATGTTTTCAAAAGGAAAAAAAATGTGATTGTTGCATACTAACATGCATGATCTTCAGTCAAGAAAACTTATTATGCCTTGATTCGGTATTAAGTGCTGAAGTGGCTCTCTTTGTCTAAAGATTACCGTGACACAAAATGTATTCTTGATGTACGAGTTCCTGTCAAAAAGCGTAAACACCATTAAATGATGACAAGAATGCAATCCAACACTGTCAAGAAAGCAGAAGACACATACAAGCAGCTTTTGCTTTTTTGTAGGACTTTTAAATATGAGATATAAAATTAAACAAAGCTATACAAATAATAATGCTATTTTTACATTTAAAAACATAAATGTGTTTCTAATTCCATGTTCCCATCTCAGGAGAATCAGCATTAACCAGTGGATTTGTGTTTTAAGTAACTATCATCAATAATCATGGAAGCAGCTGGTCGAGTTAAATCCAGGTAACAACTCCCTCATGACTACTGCTATTCTAATCTCCTCTAGTGGAAAGAATAAAATAAATAAGAGAGAAACTAAAGAAGAGAGAGGCAGAGGAAGGCAGCATAACAGAGACACAGATAGCAACCGTCAGAGACGCACACTGAAATAGTGTTAAATACGTAATGACATTTATGTGTTGTCTGCGAATATAAGAGGACGTTGCATTTTCATGTGTAACTTACTGAGAGAAAACATTGGTATATTGGGGCCTGTGAGCTATAGCACATATATGTATGATGTGAGAGAATCTTTAATGCCTTGTACTTTTCCTACTAATGACTTTTAACCGTTGTCTGTGGCCTTGTTGTTGTCTTCACCTTATAACTTCCACATCCTCCATGCACCAGACCAAGGTTCTCACACTCTCTCTCAATCTGGCGTCAGGGGTGCCCTGGAGGTCTAGGGG
>NC_041345.1:17462947-17482947 GCF_004354835.1 Perca flavescens
CCCAGGGTCAGCGGCTTCTCAACATATGAGCTGGAAGCACTGAAAAAAGGAGCTGAGTAGCACAGCTGACATCAAGGCCGGGGAATACCTGGCTTTTTCTGCCTCACAAGGCTCCACTTTAATGTATGCATGCATAAAATAGGCTGCATCGTGCACATGCTCAATCAGCTTGGAGGAGACAAGTGCAGATAAATAATACACTTCTGGAATGAAGGTTATCATAAATTATCATAAATAAAGCGACTACAGCTGTTGGGGCTGGTCTGCCATGATGGGTCTTACGGTGAAAAGTGCCTCCCCCACAAGGGCCTGTGACATGGACAACTGCTGAAGGGCTGTCCCCAACAATCACATCTTCCTGCAAAAGGTCCGGCTAGGGAACTGAATAACACAAAGGGCAACATCCTAAAAATAATTACCAAGCCTGTGGAGATTCCCCACTAAATATAGTAGGCATGAATGATCATCATCAAGTCCTCGGATAAAAATGGAAATGCAATTTGAAAGGCATACAAACAATATGACTGATGATGATCTGATTTGTTTTTAATGTGTTGTCTCACACAGTGTCTGTTCTCCAATCCAACAATGGCGCCTCATTCATTAGAAACATTGTTTTTAAGCCACTCAAACAACCAATGCTTTGGAAAACAAGTCAAAACACTAGTTTCTGTACCACCTCCTGTGGGCCACACTCTCTATCTTCATTTCTCTCACACTATCTTCACTGCTCAATGTGCCCCCCCCCCCCCAATGCACACATATATCCCCCTCTATAACCTACCCCCCTGTGTTTGCCCGTGGACGCTTATCATCCATGCACACAACATCTTTTCCTGCATCCCCATCGATCCCCTTATTGAAACAAGCCTCATTTGCAGTCTCCTTCTTGACATTTTTTCCTCTCCTGTCTCTTTCTTTTCCAAACTCTGACAGGCTGTGCAGATTTTGGCAGTTTGCTGTTTTCCCCTAATCCTTTGCCAGACTTTCCTCCTTCACAAATATACAAGGATTCCAGAGAAAATGCAGTCAGACATATCAGATGGCCACAAAGACATCCCAGCTTGTGATATATTGTTTTCAAAATTGTAAGTCAGTTGATATGTAAACGATGATAAACAACAAGGTGTCCTGATTTTGAACAAAATCCAAGCCCATTATATTCTATATTGTGACACATTGGAGTATATTATCACTCAAGAAACAAGAAAAAAAAACTCAATTAAAACTCATTGCAAAAACATTTTGCAATGTCTCGTTATTTAATATTGACAGACATTTAAAAGCCAGTATTTCTGTGGCCATGGTAAAGTGCAGTGGGTCACAACATGGGGGTCAGGACTCCCACAAGGGTCACAAGATGATTAACTGGATAGGAATAGGAAACAGAAAATGTTCAGTATGAAATAGTGTGCAGTTTCTCAGAAAATAAATGCGACAAATTCTCAAGAACCGAGCAGAGTTCATGGTTTTGTTTACCAGCAGCTGAATATTGTGAGGCGGAGGTTAGCCTCGACGTTAGCTGCAACTCAGCCCTGGAGCAGTGAAGAAGTCTCCTGTCCACTGTTCCCTGACCACAGTCTGGAGCCTGAAGCGGGCTATTTCAGACACAGCAGTTGTTACAAAAGTGTTAATTAATGTCACTCCACACTTTAAAACATCCCACTGATGGAATGAAATTAAAGAAGCCACAAAAGTGTTATTCAGATCAATTTATAATATTAATTAATTTGATAGTTGCAACAGATAGACAGAAATAGCATATTTTAGTTTGATTTCCCTATTTAAATTCCTACCTACTGCATATGTTAAAAACATATTACTAAGTCGAAATCCTATACGGTTTACTCAGTATAAAGAATTATTAAGAGCTCCACTGTGTGGCCGGGTTGGTTCAGTGGTTAGAGTAGGCGCACATATACGTTGAGGCATAAGCCAGGGTTCAAGTCCAACCTGAGACAATTTCCTGCATGTCTTCCCCCTCTCTCACCTAACTGTCCTATCAATTAAAGGCGGAAAAGCCCAAAAAATAATCTTTAAAGAGAAAAAAACAGAGAATCATTAAAAGTGTATTAAATAAGATATTGGCAATTAATTGTTACAGATGTAAATGTGACAATTAATCGTGATATTGATTTTAGGGGCTATTGCTATTTTACACATTATTACAAAATATAGCAGATACAGAGAAATATTTAGCATTCATTTGGATTCATTTCCTGTTTCTGTCCACCTGGCAAATGAAAGTCCAATATTCACGATACTTTAAACTCCGTTTTCAGGTGTCCACCAACTCCTGATGGGAAATATCTGGCTCTTTAGCTGCTAAATGCTCCACTATGTTCACCAGCTAGGTTTTAACTTTGCCAGTCTGCTGTGTGTGTGTGGTGCTGAGCAAGTAGCGTACAGTTGGTCTTTGGAGCTGTTTGCCTGCTGCAGCCCAAAGTGATGCTATGAGAGTGAACCAAAATGGTTAGGTTGCTGAACAATGAGCTCTGTAGAGTTGTGGGGAACTACAGAGTCAGGTCAAAATTGTCTGTGGGTTCATCACTACAAGGGAACCATTTTACATAAAAGATCCATAATATTGATTAAAGCTTCTTTAAAGACGCAGTTGTAGGATGATGAAACATATTTGGATATTATGAATAAGCGGAACCAAAAGGTAGATAGTGTGTTTACCTGAAAAGAGAGTAGCAGGGACACACAAGAATAAATTTAAAAGGTAAAATCTCTCCCTTTTTTAAACTACAGCGCCATGAATTCCCTAAAAGAAGGGGCATTGGAGAAAGCACTAATCTGCAAGCTGACACACATTGTCTAACATCCATAAGTCCTACTGCCAAGTCAACCAAGATACTTCCTCCGAGGGTAAAAGAGTTTTTTTGTCTCTTTTTATTTTTTAAACAAACTCCACGGTTGAGATCCCATCCCCGCAGACGAGGAACAGCAATGTCCTCCCTTTTCCTCTTCCTCCTTGCCTTCACTCTAATCCAGAAAATGCCTATTCAGCCAGAGGAAACAAAGCAGCAGAAGAAGAGAGACGAAGAGTTAGTGAGAGAGAGACTGAGAAAGAAAAAGAGCAGGTCCTGCATCTCAAGGCCTCTAGAGATCAATTGTACAAACTTCTCCATGAGTGCTCTCTCTTGCCCCTGTACACTCTGAACTAGCCAAATCAATGCCCAGGCATGTGTGTATGTGTTCTTGTTTAACTATATTCATGAGGTCCAAAAACTGGATGTACAGTACACTTTTGGGGTCCGGACAGCTTTGTGGGGCCAAAATGCTGAACCCCACAACTTTAAAGGGCTGTTTGAGGGTTAAGACTTGGTTGTAGGATTAGGGATATAATTAGGTTATGGTTAGGGTAAGGGTTAAGGTTAGGCATTTAGTTGTGATGGTTAAGGTTAGGGTAAGGGGCTAGGGAATGCATTATGTCAATGACGGGTCCCCACAAAGATAGTTCCACGCACTATGTGTGTGTGTGTGTGTGTGTGTGTGTGTGTGTGTGTGTGTGTGTGTGTTATTTAGACAGGAAAGGGAGCAGGGGAGAACAACTCCAACGGTGGAAGAGAAGTAGAAAGAGAGAGAGAGAGAAAGAGAGAAAGAGAGAAAGAGAGAGAGAGAGAGAGAGAGAGAGAGAGAGAGAGAGAGAGAGAGAGAGAGAGAGAAAAAACGGGAGGGAAAAACAGAAGCAGCAGTAAACGATAAGAAATTTCTCAGATCAGATATTCTTAAATGTCACCGAGCTGAAGTGTCTCTCGATGGTGTCGTGTGAAATATAAAGGCATCTTGGCAATGGGGACGGCTCGCGTTGCATTCAGTGCTGTGCTTCACACTGGGTATTGCTCCTTAACATGCCACTAAAAAGCCTTTTCATGTGTAACCCCCTCCCACTTCCCATCACATGTTGTAATGATTTCGTCCTAGTTAGGGAAAACGCTTTTTTTTGGAAAACCAAACCCATATACTGGAAACATGAACGTCGTCAAGTTCCTACATGGAGCCTCAAACAGCAAACCCATCTCTCACATTCCTCTCACGTCTGTATTGTTACTGTAACATTGACTGTATCCTTCCACTCACTTCTAACACTATGATCTTTAGTGATTCATGTCTTGTGATGAGTTAGTAATGATGATGGGACCATTTATTTCTGCTGTGCCTCTCTACCATGTTTGAATATTCTCAAAAAGAGGTTTCATGTCAGGTTTGTGGATCTGTATGAGAGATGCATACATTACATACTCTTCTTTTTGATTTTTACAACTTTCTCACTGAAGAAAGCAGGCGAAAGAGGAGAGTGTCTCCTTTATTAAGGCCCCTCACACTGGGTCTTAGTGGGAGATTTTGGCTTCACGCCTTCCTGCCACGGTTTCAGTAAATCGGCTTTCTGTGGCCATGACAGTCATTAGCCTTGCCCCTGGCAGTAATCCTTTAGTTTCTGTCTCTAATGGAAGCAGGAAGGGTAAGCAGCATTCACTCTGTTACTGCTTCTGGGCCCCATAGGGAACTTACAGGCTGTACAAAGCCAAAGCCTGATGCACCTCCAGCTACACGGTACCAACAAACACCTAAAAACACCCCAGGCCTCACTCACACTTGACATAAGGTCTGGACAAAGGTACCAATGGACAGTGGTGGAATGAAAGAACTGTCCTTAGGTAAAATTGTGTTCTTTTTACTGCACTAGATTTATTTATATAGTTATAATGTTGTACTTTACACACAACACAATAAGCTTATAAAATGCGATGCATTTTTAATATTAACGCACCGGTTTCCAACCTTTTTGGCTTGTGACCCCGCACAAAAACAGTTCTGTCTAGTTGGGGTCCCTTGTCACATTTCAAATGTTAGCAGCTCCACCAAGAGAGATTTCCCCACTCTAAACTTTCCAGATGATTTTATTTGAATAACTGTTTGAGGCCCCAAGAGTGAACATTATCCATCATTTCACAAAAAAGCAAAGACTAGAGAAAAATCTGATCTTTTTCGGTCTTTTATCTCTCCTTAGTCTTCTCACAACTTCTCACAGGTTGGAAACCAATGGATAAAACTACCCAACTGTATCGCAAGCCAAGCACATTAACTAGCTCCACCACAACCAGCTACAACAGTAAAATGCTGCTTACACATGGTTGCATCAGTATAAAAAAAAATCTAATAATGGAATATACAACAATACATCAGTCACAGGAGCCACTTTACGTTTACGAATGATTACATTTAGCTGATAAGTACTTTAACTTAGTAGTTTTTGTTTTATTTTGAATGCAGGACTTTTACTTGTAATTGAGTTTTTTTTATATTGCTGTACTTGTACTTTTACTTAAGTAAAGGATCTGACTACTGCTATAAGGCATTCGTTAAACACACTCCATGTCTTGAATTTGTCTCAGGTGTATCTGATGAATGCCAATTGTTTATGTTGATAACCATGGTTGGAAAAAAAGTGACATGGAGAGCACCATTAGGTGATGAATGCCAACCAGAGCCAAAAAATATTATTACAGTGTAAGCAGTAAACTGAGAAAAATTACTCAAGAAACTGCTGATGCTGCCCATGCTGTAACATTACAGGCACAGCTTTAAAAATGTAAAAATAAATTGTTTGACCTCAAGTTAGTAGGACATGTCGACGAGAACTCGGAACAGGCTAACTGTTGATTATAAGCTACAGAAGGACGGCCGAGCACTCTCATCATCAGAGCCAGACACTAATTTAAGCAGCATTTCCATCAGAGCGTAAACCTCAGGCTACATACTGATGGTGTTGATTTGAATTGTAGCACTTGACAGGACCTTTCTTGTCTGCAGTGTCCAAGCAAGTCCACCAGCTGTCCATGAAATACATGGTGCACTATGTGACAGAGTGATAATTGCATGCAAGAGAGGGGTTGAAGAGTTGGTCAGGGCTGCCATCAGCCAGGTGATCAGGCCATGGGAAAAACCGACTGGGAAAAACCGACAATTGAGTTAAAGAGCGAGTCTGTTGCGTTAGCCCTGCCTACACTCTCTGCTATGACCACTTTGGCGATAGGTAGTGATTTAACAGACATTCATTTAAATGAAAATCTTCGAGATTATTACATTAGGCAATAGCAAATCAAGGAACAGACCAAATGCTATCTCATTGGCTAACTGCAATCAGCACACAAAACACATCTGATATAATGAATTGACAAATTATCGCCAGGAAGCAAATATTTCCTGTAACTAATATTGAAGAAACCTAGACTGGAGAAAAGCAAAAAGGAATACGTTTCCTTTATAGAAAGCATGTCTTGTCGATTCCTTCATTTAGACAACACCTGAAGGGCTTCTGCAGCATATTGGCAGAAGTAGGATTACCATGTACACTTTTATATTTTTTCTTGGATGTGGAGAGACCACAGACAAACTGATTGTGAATGATACCCGCAGACACTCCCCTTCCCCATGCTAAGTGTCTGTGGTCCATTCATTCATCCATTTATACGTTCTTAAAAAAAAATAGTTTGCTCCTTTGTTATTCTTGGTTATTCTCTGTTCTTTTGTTTGTCAATTCATTTGTTCCCTGTCTGTTAAATTGTTAATTTATTTATCTGTTACACGTCCTGAAACAACACTGATCAGATGTTAATGAAACTCAAAGAATTGACTGTGACTCATCTACATCCGCTAGAATTACAAGTTGAAATAAGCAAATATTCTAGTTATTTATTGGGTAAGTATATAATTTATTTTTACCACATCTACTGTTAAAATGTTAACTGTATTTAACTGTCTGCCCTTCCTGGTCTATGTTATAAAATTATTTCTTACTCATTCACTCTCATATCTGAATGGGGTTTCTGGTGTGGGGTCTCTCTTTTCTTTATCATTCCTCACAGTCCTATACATTCTCTATTCTTTGCCTCGTTTTGTTGCTTTTCTCTTTCTGTTTTTCATTTCTTGCGTGGGCTCTATGAGAGATAAGTATCTGAAGTTTGTAAGAAACCATTTATTGTATCTGCTGAATGCCACAGACCTGACATTATTGAACACTCTCCTGACAGGAACAGGACATACAGAGCTGTAGGCAACAGCACATGTGAACACACATACTCACTGGAACTAGGGACAAAACGAGCTCCAGAGAGGTGACCGGGGCAAGGACAAAGTGTGGTTGTACCAAGCAAAAAAGATGAATGTGGGATTCTTGCAAAAAAGGACACGCATATAACAGTCTGTCAAGAGCTCGCCTCTCACCCTGTTGGCTCGGACAGCCCTACTCCGACCCACTGCAGACTACTCATAATCAATCACATCTTAGCCCAGGCCCACAATTAATCAATCAATTAAAAACCCACACAAAGCCACAGTAGTGTAATCAATCAATCCAGCCTCTATGGAGGGCCGTTATTGAGAGCCAAGCGTCAGATCTATAGGCGCCGGCTCCCAGATGCTACTGGCCTTAGTCACATGCCTGAGTGTGCATGGAAGGAAATAGAGAGGAATAGGTGAGACTAAATGCTTGGGTGTGATCCACTACAGGGTAGAGAAGAGGCTCTTAACACTCCCATGATACACCACCAGCGCCTGAATATTCATGCTGAGGAATCGGGTACCATGGAGGCGCTCAGTTATTCATTATGCGTCTGCAAAAAGAAACACACCATCATCCCACTGCGATGGAATATTAATAGTTCCCATTAATAAAATATCCTCCTCCCCAACTTAAGTCTCGTCTTCAACTTTCTTGGCCATTGCACATATCGAGTCCTGGGACATTTGGGATACAACCATGAAAGTGATACAATTGTCATTTGGCATATTTGTAAACCAAATTTTTATTTTAATACTCTACATCCTTACCATCTGGTTCAAAGTGAAATAAAGTGTCCCTTTCCTCATTTGATTGAAGCCTTCTTTGTGAAAATAGAAAAGTAGTGTGGGAGGGGATGGCAAGAACAGCTTATAGCTGTATACTCAGAGGGGATGAATGTTTAATTTAGAGCAGCCTGAAAGTATGATGACATTTCGCCATTGTTAAGAGAGATGAATACAAGGGACACTGTCTGCCGGTGAAAAGGAAATGTGCATCAAGGTTGTAAAAAATTCAACTGCCTTTCCCCACACAGACATGCATATCTAGGCTCAGAATACAGTGGGCACTGTAAGTCTCCTTTGATTTAGCCAGTTGATGTTGTTTTGATGTCATTATCTTCATGTAACTACATCAGTAACAAGATGTTTATGGAATATGAGCCCTCCTGCCTGTGCTTTTTTACTCATCCCCTGAGCAGCAATTCCATCTCTCCTCGCCCTCTTACTCCACTGACCTTTGACATTAAGCCCTTCACAAATTCTCCATAGAACCTTCACCTCGCCAGTAATGTGGCATGGCATGCAAGACAGCACACCAGCAAGATCAATGCCACCACAAGGCTTCCACCATTGTATTCATTGAAAATAGATGGAACAAACAAACAACAAACGCAGGCGTACTACACAGCACTGGGACTGTTAGCTCCCTGACAACACCCAAGAGGCTGTGGCGCAAAGAGTGGTCAGCCTGTGGCGAGGCAGCGACACGGAGTAAGAGTGAGAGAAAAGAGAGAGCAAAGAAGAGCGGAAGTGTGAGAGAGAGAAAGCCAGAGAGAAGGTCAAGTACCTGCCACTCCTGTCAAACACTTCTTATAACAGCTGAGCTGTGTCCAGCAGGGTGGCTGGCTGCTTTCGGGGCCTTTCATCTCACAGAGGTGATGGGTGACAAGGGCTCCTCTTCCTCACATTTAAAGTCTGTCACAATACATCCCGCAGTCCTGGTAACTTCAGGACACCGCTGGGCTGCTCGGACCTCTGGGAGAATGTGCGTCTGCTGCTGCGACACGAGAAAGGGCACAGCAGATCCTTAGTAAGGGGCAGCCGGTACCACATTCAGTCAGTCAGTTTCAGCATAAGAACCCCTGCTGTGGCGGTTGTTAGTTCTGCTAAACTCTAAACAGCCTTTGTCGCACTAGAGAGTTTAGGATACAAATCAAAGAAGAAATGTAGCTGTTTATGTTGCTACTCTCCGGTCAAGTGGTTTCAAACTCTGATGTGTGTACGTGCATGCATTTGAGCATAACTGTGTGTATGTGTTTGACTGTGCCTTTGTGCAAGCAGAACTATCACTGGGCTTACAGGCCTTACCTTGAGGCAGGAGAAACAGCTGGGCCGATGGTGTGACCAGTTCAGTGCAGAATCACAGCCCTGGATCGGAAACAGAGAAAGGTTTCAGAGTTGGAGGAAGTGCCTGGCAGTTAGAGAAACATTCAGACAAAGACACCAGAAGAGAATGAACTCCTGCCTGACCGCTGGAGCCGCAGACCAGCAGACTGTGACTGACTGACAGACTGTGAGCCGAAGATGGCGATGCGGTCACTGCGCCACACCGAGCCAACTGGCTCGCTGAAACAGGATCTGTCTTTCCCACCCCATGGGGACCCGCTGAAGAACTCACTGCCATCCCTATATCTGAATCCTGCTCAGGGCTAGCGCAAAGAGAGAATTAGGGACAGGGTTTGGTTTTGGTGGGTTGTGTTTTTTGCCACATGTCAGCCAACTGAGTTTCAAGAAAAGTATTTCTCAGAGGTAGCTCCAGATAGCCTCATCTTTAACCCCCCCAGCCCCTCCCTCTCTTCCCTGCTCCCCCATCCCCAAGACAGAGTGTCAGAGGACATATGGTTGAGCCAGAAGCACCTGGCAGCCCCTTCAAACCGGCAGGCGGATTGAAATTGTAGCAACAGGGGCTGGGAGCAAGAAGAAAGCCCACAGATATCTCCAAAGAATGGTCTGGAATTCATGGGCTTACTGCCACTGAGAGCATGGGGATGAGAGGGTGATGATGGGATACTGGGAGAGGGAGGCAGGAAAAGAGGCTTGATGGTGTAGGATGAATGGGGAGAACAGGGAGTTGGAGACTTGCTCAGTGTGATTGGATTGTTGCCATGGCAATATTTGCCACTTCCTTTAACAATTCAAGCAAAAGAAAAACAAGGAAGAAACCGAGGAAAGGCTGCAAAAAAGAAAATATATTCACTTGTATTATTGATCCCTGAACAAAACAGCAGCAGCCAAGCACCAACCAACACAGGAGGTTCATTCTGTGATCCACCAGTTATTCTCTTCTTCCTGTCACAAACAAACATGTTGCAACATATGTATGTTCTATCAACGTTACAAACTGTTTTTCCTGCAGCTCTTTCTGTCAGTGTGACACGTTCGCTTCATTACTTATTTCAGTATATCTGCAGTCCATTTTGCTCTGACTAATAAGATGGATGGATGATGAGTAAATGGACTTTATTAGAAGTGCTGCCACCATCATGTTTCAATTTAGCCAGTTTCCCAGTATTCTTAACAGTGAGAGATGTCAATAAGGAAAATCTCAATGCAAATTTGTTCAAAGATTGCAACATAGAGTGGCTCCTGGAGAGATCATTTTTTTTCCTGCAGTGGTTAAAATGAAGAAAATTGATTATCAATGTACACGCCCATAAGTGTGCACACTGTATACCCTCTTCTGCCATGCATCATCAGCATCATACCCTGCTGTTTAAAATAGATTACTGTGTGTACTTGTCATAAATGATGGATTGTCATGAAGTGGATCCATACTCTCACCAACCATTTCGCCGATGAGCAGGGACTGACAGAAGGAATAGATAAACACAGTGAAGCTGACAGAGGAGGCTGTTTGCAAGAGAGCACTTCTGTTTTTACAAGGTGGATTACACTGAAGAAACTACGGAAAGAGGAAAACTATGTTGCTGTGTATCCTCCATCTTTGTTATCTTTATACTTGTAAGGTGCTTGTAAATGCTGTGATTCACACAGGATTGTATCGCTAGCCTGTTGTTAAAAACAAAGAACAGATTGGTGAATGGAAAAGTATAGGTATTCTTGGTGGATTGAAACTGGCAAAGAGAAGTCAGACACACAAGTGTCTAAATATGCACACATTAGTGTAACTCTCAAATAAATGGTGAAATAACTTGTAATCCCTGTAATAAATCCACTATATTTTGCATTGAGAAAGAATATGGAAAATATGCACAAGAAAGCACAAACAACCTTCCTCCAAACAGACAGAGCCTTTATTTGGCATTCCCTTGCCCCCTAATTCTTCATCTGTAGTCATCCATGACCTGTCCTCCCTTCTGATAATGCTCAATGTTGGAAGGAAAAACCAAGCCTTCACATCAACCTTTTATAAGCACTAAAGATGAGGAGGTCCTTTTCTTCCAACCCAAACAGTAATTGTAATAGGAAAACATGCCTATAAAGACATGGCTATCGCCACTCACAGACTGCCTCTGAGTGCTTGTTCCTTCCCAGTCCTCAGGGCCACTGTGTCCCTGGGCTATGTTTGTGACTGTATTTCTAAACACAGCGACCATGGCTAAGAAAGTCCTGAGATGGAAACTTTTAAAAAGGAAAACCCTTGTTGCTGAATTCTGTTATCCTCTATTCCTCATTGCGTTTCTACAAAACGCTTCACTTGTCACCACAGACTCCCGAGCTCCTTTAATAAACGCTCCAAACGAAAATGTCTGGCTTTGAGTGGCAGAGTGTGACTGTTTAAAACCATTGGGATTCTGGTGTAATCCTACAGAAGACGCAAACTAATCTCGCCTTGTCGATCCACATCCAAGTGAAGAACCTGGAGAGGAGAGGCTATGGCTTGTGAGGAGAGGCTCTCGTGTAAGAAAGTGTTGGCTTTCCAGGGAACCAGGCTCTATTTGATACATGTTGAGTGGAGGGACCCATATGTTTTGGTAATGCCTTACATCTGACATTAAGCTTAAAATAGAGTGAAATGTGGGTTACTTCCACTGGGGGGGGGGGTCTCATGGATGAAACTTTGAGGACTGTCAGTCAGTAGTTGCAGCTTGCGTCAAGTGAACCCGTCAAGGAGAGAGCACTATTGTTGTGTTCGTCAGCCCAGCACTGTCATTAAACAGCAGTGAAATTCCGCAATACAGGTCTTTTATTTTTAAAGCAGGGCAGACACATGGCTCAAGGTCTGAGAGGGGTTTAACTGAAGGCTACTGCAGATCATTGTGCAGTGAATTGCATCCATTTAAGTTGTTTTTCATGCTAAAAGGAGGAAAACAACTTTCCCAAACTTTTTTCCTTTTCCTTTGTCTTTTCAGCAGACAGCTGTCTGAGACAAGATGCTGCTTCCACTGGAGACCTCAATCTTTTCGCTCACGCGCTCGCTGGCTCCTAGTTGCCATGGAAAAGCCCAGAAATGGGGCAGATAACAGTTCAATGAGGGAGCAGAGACTTTGGAGGTTCTACAGGGAGGTAGCAAGTTTCTAGGGCCCATCCTGTCAAACCATCAAGCTCTTTTGATGCGTGAAAACGGAAAGGAAGACAGAGAAATGTGTAAAGAAAACAGAAAAATGAGAGGAGAAACATTGAATGTGTTGACTGAAGTCAAATTTGCATTTAAAAAAAAATTGATATACATGAGTAAAATAATGAAGATATATCTGTATTGGGAATATTGTAAGCACCAGGTGTAATTTTAAGTGAGGAAAAAAACCCTGATTGAACCCCTGATAAAATATGATCAAGGCAGTCAATATTTTACAGCCAGTGAAATGACTCACTGAAATACTGGAGATATCAGCATGATATTCTGTCTCCGATGCAATAATTAACTGTCTATTATTAAGGTATTAATAATTTCATAGGTACAGTGTTGACGATAAATTACTACACACAGTCAGTCAGAGCAAGTGAAAATGAGGCTGGCTGGCACCAAAGGCCTATCTATCAAACCAACAAATCCAAATGTAATCATAAAAAACAGAAAAAGGCTACATTTTCTGAAGAAACCTCGGGTGTGCTCACTGAAGCTGAAATATTGTGCTTCAATAAATTTCAACAGCAATGGTGGCTGTAGTGGGGATCGAATTTAGGAACCTTCTTACAGGGAGTTAAAGTAAAATGATATGCATCGCCAATGAAGTCATCAGGGGAAACAGGTAACAACAAATTGAAAATTAAACCCCCAACTTCTGAGAAATTACTTAATGCAAGATAAACTCACTGATTATGAAGCTTGCCCACAGCCCCAAAGTAGGAAAGAAGACTATGAAATATGCAAACAAACAGATATGGATGAATAAATAAATCCTTAAAAGTTTGAAGCTGTCTAACGCATCAGTGGGGACTTGCTGGTGACAGCCCCACCTCACTTATTACAGAGGGTTTGGAAGGAGCACTGTCAGGAGAGGCCTCTTCAGTAAAACACCTGTCTGAAATCCAATTCCCTTTTAGAGTATTTCCCTGCCTTCCAGTGACTGAGTAGCGAAGACAAAAACATAGGCTCAATTCTCAATTGTGTGTTGCAAACATGCAGCACAATGGCATGTTTGATGAACGCATGTTGCCATTTTTTGTTGTATGACTTGTATGTTGCTTTTACTTTCATTGCACTTTTGGTGCTAAGTGCTGAGGTGTTTGAGCAATGGTTTTCTTATAGAATACATCAATGACAAATGTGTCTAGTTCTCTGATACCTTTTTGTTAATGCAGCTTTTCTTGTGGCTGCAGCCGGTAATGTAAAGATAGCAACAGCAAAGCTTTCACGAGTATAAGTTGAAACACAGTTGCCTTATATTATCTGTCAATAAAACGTACCGAAAGGTACCATTACTGTATTTACTTACTATAATTTTCACCCATGCTAGTGGCACTGCTTTATGAAAGGCACTGTCAAGCACCAGAGATGTTCACAAGTCATTTTTTTGGAAGTCCAAGTCAAGTCTCAAGTCTTTGAGCTCGAGTCTAAGTCAAGTCTCAAGTCTTTGAGGGGTAAGTTCAAGTCAAGTCTCAAGTCTTTTGCCACGAGTCTAAGTCCAGTCAAGTCTCTTGCCATCTGATCTGTCCCTAACACTGGATTGTTAAATCTTATGAATTCAAAGCATGTCCTGTACCTACCATCCATACAGTATCAAAATCAGTTGAAGGATAACTGTATGGAGTCTACTGCAATGCAATCTGAAGAAACACAAATTAAGAACTGAAGAAGAATTTCATAACTGTATTTTTCAACATTTTGGTATGGGAAATTATTTTGCTTGCCACTAATAAAATCTGCATAAAACTGACATAGGTGTAGTGTTCTGGGATACTAAACGTTTCTATCATGTATTTTTTTTTGTTCAGAAATAAAATGTGGGCACTGCAGCCAAGAGTGGATGTGAACTTGTGACGGGAAAAATATCATGTATGCTTTAATGGAGCTACCTTAATTTTGTTACATCCAGAACTTACATTGGGTCTCCAACTAAGGACATTGCATAGTCTAATCTTCTGCTACTTAAAACATCCCTCTAGCCCTCGGACCTGGTGAAATATTAACCTAAGTCTGTCACATCATATGGATACAACTATAAAAGATACAATTTGCTTGTTCCCAGCATTAGCACAACACTCTGCGATGGTTAGCTTGTTACCTGTGACGATATATGCTAAATGTAACGTCTCTTTCACATTAGCAAGTGACTGACCTATCTGGGTGAGTTTTGGGATGAGAGAAGTTCGACATTGTTGATCCGGCATCATTCATCTTGGTGCCATACATCTTGCATGTAGCTGTTCGCGTACTGCCACTGTTTACAAAGTTACTGAAAGCAAAACTAATGACAAAAGGCACAACTCCGGGAGGACTTGGTGTCGCCATCGTCAGGCAGGGGACATGCAGCGCCATACGTTTCCCCAACGTATATGCACCAATAAAAGAAAATAGAAATACATGAATACATTTAGATTTAAAAAGCAATAATTGCATGAAAACAGGTTGTTGACGAGTCTCGAAGCTCGAATCCGAGTCAAGTCTGAAGTCTTTTGGGTCGAGTCTCAAGTCGAGTCACTGTTTGTGCGACTTAAGTGCAACTTGAGTCCGAGTCTCAGACTCGAGTCACCATCTCTGTCAAACACCTGCAAAACTAACGAAAACCCCATCAGTCTCAGCTGTACTTTTTGCTTACTTCTAATTAGCTAATGTTAGCATACTAATTTTAAGATAAGGTTGTGACCATGGTAAACATTATACCTGCTGAACATCAGAATGTTAACATTGTATTTGTGTTTGTGTTAGCGTGCTAACGTTGGCAATTTGCTCAAAGCCTTTCTGTTCCTAAGTACAGCCTCACAGAGCCTGCTGGCATGGCTGCAGGCGCTTGCTAATGTATCACGTAATTAAAGACTTCCTCTAAATGTGGCAAAGTTTGTGAATACCACACAAATTGAATAAAAATGTCTGACTCAAACTATGCTGTCTGCCACTTTGTAGTCCAACTTCTGGCAATGATTAAGATGAGAAGGGGTCAAAGAGGATGGGTAGGAGGATAAAGTTGGATGCAGAATGACATGAGAAGAGTGAGTGCATTTATAGCCAGGAGAGATTGATTCTTCTAAGAGACTAAGGAGAAACAGGGTGGCTCCTGCTCTGACACCGAAGATCCTTCAATTCAGGCCGGATTCCTCCCTCCTTCCTCTGCCGGGCCACCAGACGCCATGATTGACATCATCCTTCCATCTCTGTGATTACAGCATGTCTCCTTTCCCACCTCTTTACTATCGGTCTTCTATCTAAGCCCTAAACACAGCTGTCTGTGTGGACAGCTGTCTGTCTGGACAAAGCCAGCAGAGAAGGCCCGGGCCTTCTCTGCTGGCTTTGTCCAAGGAGGAAAGCAGGCATCAAGATATTGTTAGAGATAAAGGCGATTAGACAGGCTGTGACACAGAGCCTCTGAGTTTGACAGTTTGTCACAAACACTTACACCTAAAACCTCTAGGCCGTCTCCAACACCCAAACTGCTCATGCAACCTCAAAGATAATGTCAGCTGTAGTCTAGCACGAAGGTGGGGTGGGGGGGTGAAAAAAACTCCAAAATTATTTTTCAGCGAACCTCATACCTCCTTTGCTATCTTATCTTTGTCACAGTTTAAAACAAGTGGGAGGCCCTCAAGTGGTGACAGAGAGCTCTGGGGGAAAGAGAGAGAAAGAGAAAGTTTGATGAAAGAACATGGGCAAGATGAAAGACAGACGTCACACTGGGTTGTCATGGGACCATATAACAGGCATGTGTGTCCAGTAGGCTTGGTGTTCCATGTGAGAAGATGATGGAGTACACAACGATGGCTTCTGAGGAGCAGCCATGCTCTGAGGGCAACAACACCAGCTAGGAAGCCAAATCCCAACAGTGCTGAGCCCTGTGGCCTTCTGCATGTTCAGACCATTTGAGTGCCCAAATAAAACTTGTGAAGGTCTTTCATTTTTATATAATATAACTTGTAGTTACAGTCATGGGCATTCATTGCCTAAAAATTAGGGCTGCACAATATATCGTTTTTTTTATCGTCATCGCGATATCAACTAGCGCAATAACCATATCGCGAAAGGCTGTGACGTATCGCGAAAGAAACTCAAGAGATTTTTTTGTGTTAGTTGAAAGAAAAAAAATCAGTAGAAAACTGCACTTTAAAATGTAAATGTCATTGTTTTTTTTTAGTGGTACCTTTTACATTCAATTCCATGTTCAATTTGTTCAATAAAAGAATGTTGGAAATTATTTCCTTTCATTTGTTTTAAATTTAACAAGCAATTTGATGTATTTTAACAGACTACTAAAAGCAGCAGAAATGCAGAACTGAGTACACTTTAATATCTCTTTAATGCAAGTGATATCATTATCACGATTTTCAACGTTATCGCATATTGCATATTTTCCTCATATCGTGAAGCCCTACTAAAGATGCTTTTACTGCTTATGACTGCTTCACATTGGCTCTAAACTATCTCTGACTCTACTGGCATCAATGTGAATATCCCTCTAGAATTACATTAATACAAATTCCCTCCTGATTTTGATGATCTTGGAATCATCATCATATTATTATTATTATTATTATTATTATTATTATTATTATTATTATTATTATTATCCCAAATTAGCAAGAGGTGTGTTTGGCCTTGGTGGTTGTCAGATGCTTCTTCCCACCTCTGCTCTGCTGCTATCTCACACTGGGGATTTTCTAATTCGAAGCAACTGACAAGAGGACAAAGACTGTAAAATTCTAACTCATAGAGACCTATGGGTGATATTAAAAGATATCCTGAATATGGTACTCACACAGAAGCAACAAGCTCCAAGGGAGTAGGGAGCGATTATACCAACATCCCCCTAAGGAGGGGGTAGACTTGGAGCCTACAGTTGGCTGCTGTGGTGCAGGTGGAGCTTTTAAAATCCTATAGAGCATCAGCAGTGATTTATTAAAAGGGTGTATTGGATATGTGCTGCAGACAGTAAGATGAGTATGCCGTGTGAGTTTAGCGGTGGTTGGCTGCCTAAACTAGCTCGCAGGGTACGCTTTGTGTACTGTAATTTGCATTAGCATCATGCTCACTAAAGCCCTTATTTGGGAGACTTGGATTTTTTTATTTGAACTTTAACCAACCCTACTACCAGACAACAACGTCAATAATAAAGTTTTTTTTTTTTTTTTTTTACATCCAATGGCAACATTTTTATTATTATATTATATTAATATTAATATTAATATTAAATTAACTGTGCATGGACACAAGGCATTGTAAAGGAAAGACTGGGATATGGTAAATAAACTATGGTCACGGTACAGTCAAGGTTAGGTTATGCTTAAATATAAATAGCCATGAATTGCTGTTTGGCCAATGTTGGCCCACGAGATACCTAATACTGCTGGAAATTTGTCTTTTTGTGTGTTGTGTGTCTTATTAATACATTTTGAGTTATACTAGATTTGTTCTGGTGTAATGTTATTTGAGTAGTAGGTCTTCCTGTCTTGCTGTTCCCAACAGTGGGTTGTTTATTTTAATATGTGATGAGTATTATTCCCAGTATTCACAGAATCTCATAGTATGTGTACATCAGGCCAAACTTGGATCCTATAATGTTAATGTTTTAGACTAAGTCTAGTCTTTTATAAAGTGCAGCAGGAAAAAAAGTCACATTGTCTAGATTTCCAAAGTTTCTTTTTTGCTATCTTCTTTGAAAGAAGAATAAAGAATGGTGTGACTGCTGCAGATGGAGACAAAAAGCATATATTTTACCTCTGCATGTCCTTCTGTAAACTCAACCGGCACCGACGAATGGGAAATCAATGCACTGACTGCTGCTGTAAGTGTCAATGAAATGTACCAAATGCACCAACATGGTTTCAGACTCAAACGGAAGCAAATGAGGACACGCACAGACAAGCACACCTACAGTATACTCACACCAACACACACACACGGACAATTAAATAAGAAACAAATCAAGTCTTTTAGGTAGATTACTTCATTGCCAGTTTTTTTTCGTAAGTCCTATGAGACAGCATTATCTAAGTGTTTCAGTATTAGGAGAAAAGACACAAGAAACCAATTTTGATTCAGGGACAAAAAATGTAACACCCTAAAATGTTTTAGGGGAAAAAAGTGTTACCCTTTCACTTAACTTTGTGAGGCTTTCCTCACTGTCACACCAGGATAAATGAAAGATACAGCTCGGTACTCTAACAAATCGACTGAAATATGACTCATATATTTCTGAATACCATCTGGGTGTTCTTAACATAACCCCAACCACCTGTTTCAGCACACAAGTTCCAAACGAGAAATTCAACTTACAAAAGGCAAATATGATTGAGGTAAATTTTTGCCTAATAATACGTTGAAGAGAGCAGAGGCAAACAGCAGAACGAGGGATGAAAAGTGAGAGAAGAGGAAAAGAGAGGACCTCATCATGCGGTGATTAACAAAGTAACATGACATTGCAGTAACTGGTATTTTTATCTGTTCTAAATGTAACACTTAAATGAAGAAAGTTTCTTACTACTTTAAAGTCTCTATCCACAGCACTTAAAGAAAACTCATTTTAAAGCTAGTTCACCAGTTACTCTCGTTATTTCCTTCTTCCAAAACAGCCAGGAGTTTTCATTAAAACCCAAATATGACTGTTGTGTTAAATATGACCGGTTGCTGACAAGCATTTAAAAAGCTATTTTTTAAATGGAGTATAAAGAGAGTCCGACGCAGTCAGTCCACATAAAACACACCAGGGCTACATTCACTCCAGCTAACTTCACGGTGATCAATGAGAGCAAAACAGCATCACCGATCTATTTTAACACAGGATCTGGAGCCCGTTACCTTGTCGTTCACTACCAAGCCTGTTTGTATCCAGTAGGCTACCGACAATGTGATTTTCACCTGTTTAACTGACTTTACCAGATAGTACGTGACAAACATGTGAACTAACCACAGACAGTTGCCTTATGATAAGAGATATTGGTTTTTAGCTTAGATAATTGCAATTGTTATGGTCAACTTAGTACTGACATTGTATTGTAACAGCAAAATAATTCTGTGTTTAATGACAATTGTCTTTATGAACCTGTGATAATGCTGAAAGATCAATCAACTATAATAACTATAATACATTCCACTATTACCACCTCTAAAACTGTTATATCGTGTTTGTTTAATCTATACAAAGGCCGAACTGTAGAAACTACTGTTTGTCATTTTCCAGGGGTTACATGCTAAACTATTTGTGAGAGCGGTATCTCTCTCTTCTCTTCTAACTCTCAGCCAGAGAGCGAATAAGCTTATTTCCTAAAATGTCAAACTACTCCTTTACTAGCAGTATAAGAAATTGCTCTGTCTCAGCATCTAAAAGGCATAATAAACCCCACTCCTTATTTATTTTCCTCAAAATATGATCATCAATGTTGCAGATGGTGCTCAGCTAGACATCACACTTAATGGAAATATTTGCAATGCTTGTGAAAGTAATGAGTAATGCAATTTCTTCAGTAAAGCGCTCTAGGCTGTTGAGGAGTCATTGCATTGATGTCATACAGTACGAGCCAAGATATTGCCGCCTCAATTGTGTAGAAAAAGCTTGAAAGCAGACCAATTAGGCAATATTATGATAAAGATAAACCTT